>NC_048312.1:13199602-13292224 GCF_013100865.1 Trachemys scripta elegans
CCTACAGCATGGGGGTTGCATTCCTGACTATCTTAGCTGTCAGCCATTGATGGATCTATTATCCATGGACTTATCTAATTCATTTTTTAACGCAATTATACTTTTGGCCTTCGCAACATCCCCTGGCAATGAGTTCCATGGGTTGACTATGTGTCATGTGAAGAGTGTAGCTTCCCTTTAAATGTTTAGCCGGTCTTTATTTAACAGAAATAAGGTTGGCAAAATTATGTCAAGTCCTTAGAAGCCTGTACACTCATAATCTGATACCTCTGACCCTACTGTAGTTACTAATGAATGACTTAGGGAGGACAAAGGAGAAATTACTGTAAATTGGAAAATAGGTTGGGCAAACTGCTGGGTTTTACATTATTACTCTGAGATCTCCACTTTCATACCAGGCATCTAAACAGGACAACGCTCAAACTGGCTTTTAATTGCATAAGTGCCTGCCCTCCTCTATGCCAAAACCACACATAATATGGAGCTCTGATCATTTTGATAAGCACTGTTATTGTGCTGGTCCTGTATCATTCATCTTGTATAGATAGTACTTTATATGAAATGTTTCTCTAAAGCGTAATCAGATTTCCAGCAACCCTTCCGTTTATTATTTTGGTGAATAATTTAAATGGTCTCTCTTCTAAGTTGGCTGCAGTCAGTCACTTTGGTTTCTGGACTACTCAAGAATCTGAATATTTTTTGCAGATTTCCTATCTAGTTTGATTTTCAATCACAGCGGTAACAGTGCTTTCAGCAACTCTCCTTCCACTGCCCGGTTGCAATTGCTGTTGAGAAAATGTTTGTTCCTTCTGATCATTTGCCTAAACTGTTCCTTTAACAGTTTAAAATCGTCATGGCCACCCTCCCAGAAGCCAGCATGAAAGAAAGTGATGTATCGTTTAAGATTATTTAAAGGTAGCGGTAAAAATAAACTAACAAAGATTTTCCTCAGCCCCTTCGGTTCTCATGCACAGTGACTTAGCCAGTGGCCCCAGATAAAATGTTTTATCTTTCAAATTCCCCACTGGACACAATACTGAACACCGCCTCCTCTAAGGGATTACTGATCCTGCAGGCAGGCAACACGGGTGGTCTTTTCTACCTTTAAAGTCACCGGCAGCAGCTTCTGTGATGCTCTTGTCTTGAATCGAATATCAGAGCGAAACAGATGCACGCGACATGGCCAAGCTTGAAACTGCTTTCATATATTCTGAAGTATCTGTCCAATTAGAAGGCTTAAAAGTCATTTATCCTAAGGCCTGAATTTGGGGTAGGAGGTATGATAATGTGATGAATTTCAAATCAGACCTCCCCAGGGCTCTGTTATTTTCCAAACAGATTTTCATTTTAAGAAGGACCATGGGGGAAAAAAAGTATAAAGTTTATATAGAAGATTTGACAGCAATGGTTAGTATCTGCAGAGCAGACCCCAAGGGGCAGTGTGGCCAGAGGAGACAGGTTTAGCTCCCTTAGAATTGCAGCTGTCCTGCAGTCCCTAGGTGGTTTGATTCTTCAAGGTGTGTATTTAAGGATCCGTGGAATAACACATGGCCTAGTGAGTCCTCACAGCCTGATTTCAGTTCTTGTCATGCATGGTTAAAACAGAGCAGCCCATACATTTTTAACTAGTCATGGGAAACCCTGCAGAAGCATCCAAAGGTTCAAAATCATCCAGATCTCTTGGATCTGGAAATCTCATGAGAACAAGCTCTCTCTTGAGATTTCCATCAATCTCTCATGAGATTTCAGTGGGAACCAGCAGAAGAGTCTCTCTCTTGGTATTTCAGTATTTCCTCCAGGAAACACAAAGCTACACTGCGGGCATGGGGTTGGTTGGAGATAACCAGAAAAGAAAGAGTTAATGAAATGCTCTTGATCCTCAAGGAAAGTTTGGTTTGAGTCTGGGATGAAAGTTTGAGGGTTTCTCGTTTTATTTGTGCTGGTGCAGCCATCCCTTTTATTAACCATCTTCCCCCAAAATATGGACTAGACTTGAATGCTAGATACTGCTGGAGCTTTCTGACCCAGCCTGGCAAACACCCACCACAGCCAGGGTTCTTGCACCTCCCCCCTCCCAAAATGTGGTTGAGAGTCACATGTAATGCCCCCATTGCTGTCACTCCGCTGCTGGTCAGAGACCAGCACAATGTGCATTGCAGAGGTTGCTCTCAGTGAGGAGGTGGGGGTGCGGGGGGGGCGGTGCGCCAGGGACCATGTCTTCCCGCATGCACCTACTGCAGTGATAGAATTCTGCTGTTCTGAGCCGAGCCCCATCTTCCCACGCCTGATTGGAGCTTTGGGGATTCCCCAGTTATAAATGTGAAACAGCACCAGTCGCAGACACCTGCCCCATCCAGCCCTAGACCCTTCATTACGGGGTGTATTCAGCGCCCCATTGACCGAGGCTCTGCACAAACACAAAGTCAGAGAAAGCCTCTGCCGGGAAGCGCTTACAGGCCAAATCGATATGCCAGACAAAGGGCAGGAGGTGAAAGAAAGGCCCAGAGAGGGAAATGACTTGCTCAAGGTGACTCAACAGGCCAGTGGCACAGTTGGGAATAGAACCCATGTGTGTTGAGCCAATGCCCCAGCCAGTGGATTGTGCTCCTGGGAAAGGAATGTGGTAAAAGCCCCGGGTGGACATGAGAGGGGCTGAGTGCAGAGCAGGACCAGTGATAAATTACCTCACTCCCCCACTGTGTTCTGAGCTCATTAACCAAGTCTGTACCACCCAGGTCTGTTCTTCTCATTTGGATTTATAAATTCTGCTTCCTAATAGCACAGAGATGCTCTCCAGGCAGAGCACTTCAAGGTGATTATTGCTTGGCACTCAGGCGGCTAGAATCACTTGGTGTTTGATCTCTCTTCTTACCTGAGGCATGCTATAATCTCCTGAATCATGCCTGCTGCGTCTGATTGCTTCGGCACCTCAGATGTGACTGGACACTGAGCCCTCATCAAATTCTGCTGCTGTGTTTTGCTCCTTGCTCCATCTGCTGCCTTTGGCGATGCGTTCCCTAATTGCAGCCACCCTTTGTGCAAAGTACATGTGGCAAGAGGGCGACTTGCTCTGCACATTTCTTTTAAAGTTCAGCCTTTCCTCTGCGCAGGGTGAGCGAAGGAAACCTTTGTGTGTGGTGAGTAAGCCACTACGCTCTAGTGTGCATCCCAGTTAAACCACCTTCTCAGGCCGGCTCCTGGCAGCGCGTCAACCACCTTCTCTTGCCCTGCTTGATTAGGGCGAGACAGAGCCAAATGCCCCCCGTCCCCCCATTGTTGGAGAAGTTCTAAACAACCACTAGTTGAAGGGGCGGAATCCAGCATTCTCACACATTAAATTACCAGTCAGAATAAGCTTAACTGCACCAGACAGCTTATCGCTTTCCTACCCGGAGCCAGCCAGATCACTATGGGCCAGGAGGATGGAGGGCAATGCAAATTTCCCTCTGATTTGGGTGCCAGGGTTCAGAATGGCAGCCTTCTGTCATCCGAGGGAGGTCCCCAGGCTGGCGTGCTCACTAAGCGTGCAGCTCTGAGTAAGGACTATGGGAGTGCATGATACTGCTCCCTCCGGTCTGTCCATACAGGGAAATGAGAACACAGGGAAGAGATGGAGCATAAGGCACCCCCTGGTGTGTGTTACCTGCATTGCAGATGGGTGGGAGAGAGGGGTGAGTGGAGCGTCGACCCCACCTCGCCCTGACACGTCGTCCAGTGCAGCTGAGCTAACAGTAATCTGCCACTGGTATAGACCAGAAGTAGATTACTGCTCCCCTGGAGTAAGTGAGCAGCCGAGAGGGAGCTGGGACTTGGAGGGTCTCAATCTAAGGCTCTCAATCTAAGATACATCTATGGCCTCTATCACTGTAGTATTTGAGTGCCTCACAATCCTTAATGTATTTATCCTCACCCAGACCTCTAAGGCAGGCAGTGCTATTATTCCCTCTTTACAGATGGGGAACTGAGGCACAGAGAGAGTGAATGACTTGTCCAAAGACACCCAGGCGTGGCAGAGCAGGGAGTTGAACCCAGGCCTCCAGTTCGTCCCTTGACCATCCTTCCTTTCTGGCTCGCTCATCAGGCAGCACAGCCATGCTCTGTAAGTGGCCAAGCTAGCCATTAACAAGTGGAGATGGGGCCGTCCAGGAGCCTCCTCTCCAACAGCACCTGTCCCCTGGATTTTGTTAGCTTGGATGAGACGGACTCCAGATCTAAAATGCCCTTGGTTTAGATTTTATAAACCCCCAATCCAATTGCCTGAGGTTTGGCAAGAGCCAGGACCAGAGTCCTAGCTCAGGCTGCGATATCAAGCGGAATTAGTGGAAGGAAGTTGGAAGTTTAAAACAATGTTCCTCGAGTAAAGCTAACAATAAAAAAGTGTTCAGTCGTACTCTGATTATACACAGAGAGGTGTTATGTCTAAAACATCCCTTTGGACATCTTTCTGTCATCCTCAGAACAAAAGATTGGTTTATGTAACAGACTAGCCACGAATGAAAAAAATATATGAATCGATTTTATTTCGGTAGCATGGCGACAGACCTGAGTCATTTCTTGATTGCCATGGGCTGTGATAGGCTGTCACTCCGAGGACACACAAGTAAACAGGGAACTTTTTCCATTAAGCAAGGAGAGTTTTCAGTCGATCTCTTAATGGAGCAATGTTATTTTGCTGTGTATACCTGGGCATCATTACGAATAGCAAGATTTACTAGTGGCTGAAAGCCAGGAGGTTCATGGGCAATTTATTTCCATAGTGCTATTGCATATGTGTGTTCTTGGAAAATGAAAAACATTCAGGATGCTTTTTTTGTATTCTGGCCTGATACCATTATGTCTCTGTTGCTGCTCCTACTTCTAACACAACACAGCATATTCTGTTAGCTGGTTAGCATCAAAGGAGATGGGAAGCATCATTAAAGTTGAATCCCAAGAAGTAATTAAGTATCCATAGTTGCACCACAAATTACACCTCAATTTATTTTTGGTACGTCTGACGTGCAATAGCATTGTCCTTTGGACTTCTATAAGTTTTTGTTCTCCCCTTTTAGTGAAGCATGGTGAGTATGGACTAAGAGAAAAATTCTACTCTCAGGCTACACACTGGCTATTTCCAACACCAATATCGTCCTTTTCCAACAGAAGCAAGAGCTGTTTGACTTCAATAGGAGTTCTGAGTATGCAGGGAGAGCAGTTCACACTGTCAAAATCTGTGTGTCAATCTGAGAAAGGAATTTTGCTCTTCAACAATAGATTTCATAGTAAATACTTGCGTTATTAAATATCACTTTCTCTCACCACAGGTATCCAGTAGAAAGAATTGATCAAGTGGCTTGAACATACCTTGTTTTGTTAAAAATGTACAGAGAAGAATACAAAGAAGGAGACACTTCTAAATACAGGTTGCCTGTTTCTGATGCAGTGATTTTGCTTTTCTAGAGATAACTCTGATTCTAATGTTAAAGGACTAAAAGGGGGAAACTGACAATCTCATCAAGCTGTGCTCACTTTGTGGTGTCAATGGAATGCTGCAAAGGATAATGTTAGCATTAGTGCTAGTGCATTCTGAGAGAGAATGAAAAGAGTGATGGCCCTAACCACAACACCGGATCCAGTCTCCCCTTGCATCTTGTCGAGTTTCAGAACTGCTCCAAATTTACCCGCTGGCCTTTGGAACTGGACCAGGACAAAATCCTGGATACACGACTTTGGTAACATTCAGGAGCTGAACCCAAACATTGTGGCTCAAGCTTGTCTTTATTTATGTATTAATGAGAGAAGGAAATAAATGTTGTGGCCTTCAGCTCTAGCACACTCCCAGGCTTCTCCAGTGAGATGGTGCATTGTACATGAGGGTTGAGAAGCTCCCAAAAAGCACATGCAAGAATCAATAGCAGGGGCGGCTCTAGCTTTTTTGCCGCCCCAAGCATGGCAGGCAGGCTGCCTTCGGCGGCATGCCTGCGGGAGTTCCCTGGTCCCGCGGCTTCTGCGGCATGCCTGCGGGAGGTCCGCCGGTCCTGCAGCTTTGGCGTACCTGCCGCCGAATTGCTGCCGAATCCTCGGGAGCGGCAGACCTCCCGCAGGCAAGCTGCCGAAGGCTGCCTGACTGCCGCCCTCGCAGGGACCGGCAGGGCGCTCCCCACGGCTTGCCGCCCCAGGCACGCTCTTGGAGCGCTGGTGCCTGGAGCCGCCGCTGATCAATAGTTCATGGGTGAGCAGATGTACTGCCACACCAGTTGGACCTCATGAGGATCTTGACAAATGAAGAGGTCTAGGTGGAGTGAAGAAGCAACAGGAGCGTTGTCAGAGGAGGTCACAAAGGAGAAGACTGCCTGATGGAACTGGAAGGAGGGCTAGGAATGTCTGCTATGGCCCAGGACAGTGGTTGGGGGTTTGGGATGGGATGGGATGGGAAGGGAAGAGCAGGACATGTTAAGCTCTAGAAAAAGGGGTGGTCTAGGAAAGAGGGTTGGGTGGCATTGGGAGGGGAGAGGAAGAATGATCAAAGGCAAAAGATGGACAAACGTTTTTTATAAACTTCAAACAAGCTTTGCAGGGCTTAACCACACCAACCTGAAACCCTGAACCTTTTGAGATTCACCCATCACAAGCACCCTGGCTGTTCCATTGAGATATGTAATATTATTGTGGCATTGTGTGCTACAGACTGTCAAGCCATGGCTTCTCATAGCACAATAGATCTAAAATAGGCCGGGGATGGACTGTTCATTTATAATTTAGACAGTGAGTGCCCTTTTCGCAAACCAGAAAGGGGAATGCTGTGGACAAGAAAGCAAAGGCTTGAAATCTGAAGAATCCTTCCACTGTACTTCTTCGAACTGAAGGATTACCCACTGGATCCGCTCTCTGAATTGTGGTTGTGACTGCTGCAGTAGTGCATCAGGGTGAAGTCTGTTTGTTAGTCATCCTTGATTAATGTGATGCCTTTCATCGTGATATGTTTTACTGACCTCACAAAGTAGAATCCCAGAAGTGTTTGAGCCCTGTCTTTGGAGAACTTGCCAGTCAAGATGTCATATGTTGAAAGAAAGAACTGATACCTAATTTTTCTGGCAGACTGTGCTAAGATACCATCAGCAAATGGAACACACAAAGGATCATTACTACAAGTTAGAAATGTTTACCGTGGGATAGGGAGCCTTTCACTTCAGAATCATCAGTTTGAGTCCACAGTGAGTGAACAAAAGGCCCTCCTGTGTGGAATGTGGTGGAAGGTCTCAGTCCAGTTCCTACATCACTGGTGTCCTCACCACAGACACCATCTATTTCTATTTTTTTAATGTCTTTTCTTTTTCCTTGACCCTGGTCATCCGTCTCTGCAGCAACCTAGGCTTGGCTGGGCAAGGGGGAATGAATGGTCCTCTTACCCAATGGTGTTCCTCTAGGCCCTGGATGAAGTCTACAATGTCACTACTTGTTCTGCGAAGAAGACTTAAGTCTTCAAGGCTTTCAATCCAATATCTTTCACAAGCATTAAAATACATGTACTGTAGTATTACAATTTTCAGATATTATAGTAATGCCTAGAAGCTCGATTTAGACTGGGATTCCATTGTGCCAGGAGATGGATATGTACTCAGTAAGAGACAGCTCCTGCCCCAAATTGCTCGCAGTCTAAACAAACAAGGTTGAATCATTATTTCACAGATGGAGAAGTGAGGAACAGGAAAAATTAAGTGACTAGCCAAAGGTCACCCAGGATGTCTGTGGCAGAGCTAGCTGCTGACTCCAACTTTCCCAAGTTCCAATTCAGTGCCTGGACCATAAGCGCCTTCTTCCTCTCAAAATGTGCCATGGAGCGGCTTAGATACTACAGTGATGGGGTGTGATGAAGTGGGAAGTTTCTGAATGTTGTGTATAAATACTGTGTGCACGCCTCAGTTTCCCGTATGTGTTGCACAAGTATCTAGGTGGTGGGACAAGGGTGTGTAATCGTTGCAGAGACCCCTAGAGAGCAGGTGTGCCTGCCGACTAGCTGCTGGGCCCAGACAATGGCCAGACACTCTGTATCCTGGAAACTGATAGCCAGGGCCCAGCAAAGAGCCAGCCAGCTGCGATGGACTGGAGAACAAAGAATGAGGTGGAAGCCAGGTGACCAGTTTGCCTAGGAGTGAGACAAAGGATGGAGGAGGGGCAACTGGAATGACTGAGGGTAGGCTGCTGGAAGTTGGTCAGTCTCCTGGTTTGGGACTCCAGGGGTGAGCCCTGAGCTCTGGGTCTCCCCAAAATGGGCTTTTCTATAACTTCCTACTTTCCTTGCTAACAAGAACTATTCTATGCTGTGTTCCAGACGATGCTGGCTGGGAGTCACTGCTGACTGAGGAAGTTGGGGGTGCATGATCCCTTGGGGGGGTGGCACATAAGGCTTCCCTAGGTGTCCCATCCAGGTGGTCTTACCGCTGGGAGCTCACGGTGTGAACAGGGTTGCTGAATGCTCTGAGGTTAGACCCAGGAGGCGCTGAAGCCCAGGAGGGTGGCCCGAGTGAGAATATGCCCTAAGGGGTGTCACGCTACCAAAGAGTCCTGTCTGAACTTCATTCAGAGCAGTTCTAGAGCCCCGAGTCTGTTCTGTGACATGAGGGGACATTACATAGGTGATGTCATCGAACCGTGCTCTTCAGTTCATTAGTGGGCTGTAGTCTGCCGATGGACACGTTACTAAAATGATTATCAGCATCACAATGTGGCACAGCACAGTGCCGACAATTACTTTGGCTGCTGTCTTTCTATGCATGGCACATCATAAGAACATAAGAAGAGCCATACTGGGTCAGACCAAAGGTCCATCTAGCCCAATATCCTGTCTTCCGATAGTGGTCAATGCCAGGTGCCCACAGAACAGATAATCATCAAGTGATCCATCCGTTGCCCATTCCCAGTTTCTGACAAAACAGAGGCTAGGGACACCATCCCTGTCCATCCTGGCTAATAGCCATTGATGGACATATCGTCCATGAACTTATCTAGTTCTTTTTTGAACCCTGTTATAGTCTTGGCCTTCACAACATCCTCTGGCAAGGAGTTCCACAGGTTGACTGTTCATTGTGTGAAAAAATACTTCCTTGTGTTTGATTTAAATCTGCTGCCTATTAATTTCATTTGGTGGACCCTAGTTCTTGTGTTATGAGAAGGAGTAAATAACACTTATTTACTTTCTCCACACCAATCATGATTTTATAAACCTCTATCATTCCCCCCTTAGTCGTCTCTTTTTCAAGCTGAGAAGTCCCAGTCTTATTAATCTCTCCTCATTTGTTGTCCTCTTGACTGATAGAAAAACAAACACTTATTAAAGTACTCCAATAGCAGGTCTAAGGTTTTGTGATATCCTCAAGCTAAGGAAGACCAAATTATACATAAATGGTGTTCAAATTAATTTCTTCCTCTCAGAAGAATCCACCAAATGTTAGGAGGTTATTTTTCTTTAAGGTAAATGAGTATGTTCTACCTCTAGTTAATTAAACTCTGGGCTCCTTTTTGTTGCTTAAACAAGGTAGGCTTGCAGCTAGCACATGAAGTGATGTTGATGCTGCATAAAGCAAAGGGATCAAGGAAGGAGGATCGTGATGCAGATGAGATGATTGTGCTATGGAAATATTTACTTTAATATGTCATTATGGTCAGTTCTTCTGCCCAGCTGCTGTTTCTGAGATGTTGATTGAGGCTATATGTGGTGTGCATGCAGCAGAGATAATCTTGAAAAAACACACCTCTTCTCTTCTGCTTTTCCTTGCCATTCTTTATACCCTGAGCCCTGTTTTAGTAGCAGTGAGTGATGTAGCAGGCAGGCAGAGACCTTTATTGAGCATGTGCAGAGGCCAGTGCTACATCCTGAGAGGGCTGGGTGTATCTGGCAGCAGCCTTTCCCAGCCTGCACTCCTCGGCCCCCGATGTTACCACAGACTAGACCACTTCTGGCACCCAAGCCTCTTTCTCCAGCCCTACCTCCCCGCTAGCTAGTTGGTTTTATTTTACTTGCTCTGTTGTCTCCTTGTCCATTAGTTGATGGGGGAGCTTTAAGGGGAGTAGGGGCAGAACACTGTGGTTTGCAACAAACCGCGCCGCTTTTAGTGATGCTCTTTGCTAGTCATTCTACAGCAGGAAATTGGAATTGCAATTTGACTGGACTGTATAGCAAGATACGGTTTTGCTCTTTGTTCACCTCCTGTTAATTCAATGCAGTGGGGCTTTTTGAGCATCCTTGAAGCTGAATGAAAAGATTAAGCAAATTCAGTATGTACATTGCTGAAAGATTGCATTGGGCTGCCTTTTTACCCATTGATAGCACTATACCCAAGCCAACCTATGGGAACTTCTCTCACTGCCAGTAAAGTTTTGATTTGCTTCTCCTTCCCAGACAGGTTCTAAACCTGTCATCACGTCACTGGTTCTGCATTATCACATGGCTAAGAAACATTTTCCTCAGTGGAAATGTGGAAAGAGTTAAGATCACAGATAACTGATGCTCATCTTCCTAGCCACACCAGAACTTACTTAAAAAGGCACCTGATCCATGCAGACGACTGCCTGCCTCTCATCTTGGGTGCTTTGAATGCTGAATTGCTGTTTCTTTAGTGCGAATAGTTCTAGCTACTCTGAAGGCCAAGGTCGATCAATCTTAAAAGGTCAAATGACGGAAGTGGAACACCACAAATTAGGTCATGAAGTTCTGTATCTGCCACTGAAGCACTTGGCTTTGGCCACTTTTGGAGACAGGACACCAGATGGGACTGGACCATTGGTCTGTTTAGCATCACAATTTCTATGTTCCTGAGTGAGAATGTAGAAAACAAATATTTCTTGACCTGCCAGCATGCCAGAATTCTCAGGGATGTAAAAGGCAGAAGAAGTTGTAGAGCATCTACTGGCAAGAAATACTCTATTTTTAAAGCAAAAAGTATTTTCCACATAGCAGAGTAATTAGGAAATTAAATTGTCTGAATGTTGTCGTACATGCTAAATATGCTGAATACACTGAGAGGGAAATCTGCATATGGCATATATAGTTGGAAGATAATTAGAACATTTAAAATTGATATTCAGAAACTTGAGTGTACAAAGATGCAAATATTTTAAGTATATGTTTTTTGAATTTGAATCCACATATAAAGAAAACAAATATGTTGCCAGTTTCCAACTACTTACAGTGCCAACTGGTTCAGGCATGTGCTAACTTGTAAGTCAGTTTTATTAGTGCATGTTGCTTTGCATACAAGTTTTGTGCTAAATGAAATTCTATTGCACAGGCACCATAATGAAGAGCTATTTGCCGTACCTGTCATATCCACTATTTCATGCTTACAGTTGATTGTGGTTATCTTTATTTTGTTGTTGTTCTGAAAAGCAAATGTTTCGGATAAATGTCTGAAAATGCTGTTTTAATTGAGCCATTCATTTGCAACAAATGAAGAATAAAGAATACATATTGCAAAATGCACTTAAAAAGCTGACATCTGTCTCGCTGAATGGAATTGTATAAAAAAGAAAAGGTATGAATGGCATGAAAATCTTTCCTAGCAGTGAACTGCTCATATAAGCAGAATATGAAGCCTAGATATTTTGCTTACTGAAAAGTAAATGTAGGAAGAAAACCCACAATTTTGCTTGTTCTGTGAACTTCGTGTTTTTCAGCACTACTTACCGCTGTTCTCTGAAAGTGACAGATCCATGCAATCTGCCTTGTCCTATTGTACATAGCTTCCAAACGCCTCTGGAATTGAGCAAGACCTCCATAACTTCTCACGATGTCTGTGGGGCTGCTCCTGTGTTGAGCTAATTGAATCACCGATTTTTTAGTTTGGGGGCAATCCAAAAAAAAAAAAAAATTCTGTATTTTTCAAAGCTAAGCTGACTTTTTCCCCATTTTTTTCTCCCAAAACAAAAACCAATAAATACATAAAAATCATTTTGGATCAAAAAACACCTGAAATTAAATGAAAAAACCAAACCAAAACAATTTTTCCACGGATTTCATTGTGGCGTGGGTTTTGATCCCAAATGATTGATTAGGCATTTATTTATTTATTTATTGGTTTTAATTTTTCAGGTGTTTCGCCTTTTAAAAATAAATAAATGAGACATAATTTTAAAACAAAAAGATTCCTTTTAAAATGGTTGAAATGCTCAGTTTTAACTTTTTTTGAGAGAGAAATCCATTTTTTTGGCTGAAACTATTTGGCAAATTTGACCCGAATTTGCAAACAGTTTTCATGCCCCAAAAAATGTACTTGGGGGCAAATTTACTATTTGCCATGAAAATTTTGTGCAGCTCTATGTATATGCTCAAAGTTAAGCATGTGCTTTGTAAGTGTTCGCAGAATTGGGGATAGTTAGTCTCCCTCACAGTGGTTTCTGCTTTGCAAATCAAAGAGCATTGTACTCAGACTATGTCCAATATCACAGAAAAATTAACTGGTTCAGAAAATCCCTCCAAGCTTTTTGTCCATGCTGGTATCAGCCTTTTGATTAATTTTGCTCAAAAAATCTGCCACCCATTGGGTAAATGTTCTCTCTTCTTTTCGCTAAATGTGTTGAAAGCTTGGTTGTGATTTATTCTGAGCTGCTGAAGGGAGTGGACTATGTATCTACTTGTACAATGTAGTGCATTACTTAGATTGTAAATTCTTAATGTCCAGAGCCATCTTTGTGTTTTGTGTTTGTACAGCACCTAGCGCAATGAGATCCTGGTCCAAGACTGGGGATCCTACATGCTATCGCAAACCAAATAATAAATTAATAATAATAATTAATAATATCCGGGTAATGGCGAAGTGGAACAATCATCCAAGAATGCAAACATCATAGGTTGGGATTTTCAGTGACGTTTGGCCAACTCACTCCCTTAGGAATTCCCAGGCGGAGGTCTTATGAGGATTGTGAATGGATTTGGCTTGACTTCAACTCCCTTCGCAACAGAGCACACAGATCCTGATATAGGGCTTGATCCTGAACCAATGACGTTCGGGGATTTCAGTGGCGCTGCACATGTGTTTAAAGTGTAGCATGTGTTTAAGTGCTTCACTGAACCAGACCCTAGTTTCCAAACTCAACCCCCAGTCCTGGGGTTTGGCTTTGCTGGTGATTCAAAAATAGAGCTGGTCAAAAACAGGGTGAAAATTTTTGCAAAAATAATTCTTCCCTTTTTTTTCATCTCTCCTCCCCCAGAAAAATCAAGATTTGAAATTGTTCAAGCAACTTAATTCAAAGCCAACCTCAGCCTGACCTTCTTCCCAAGCATGGTTATTCATAGGATTTCATCTGCCTCATCTGTAATCACCCTGAAAAATAGATATACAATTTTAGCACCTGAAACTAGAGTGCCGCAGCAGATGAATCCAATAGGGTTCTTAGTGTCTGAATCCCTATGACAATGAGGTTTAAAGAGAAAAATAGACTTTGAGACCTACAGTTTCGGGTGAGTAAGGTGCAGGGCAGGGAGCAGATTCTGACTCTAAGGGAATGTCTGCTCTGGAGCTGGAAAGTAAAATGTTCAGCTGTTAGACATACTCGCACTAGCTCTGATCAACTAGCATGTGGCGCAAGTACGTCTCTCTTCTCGGGCTGGAATTTACACCTTCTTCTAGCTCTAGTATAGACCTATCCTTAAAATCACAGTCTGGTTCCTGCTTCCCATTCTGTGCTGGCTTCGTCTGCCAAGGCTCCACCTACTCCCAATCCCTGCCTGCCAACTCTTATCCCAGAGGGGGAGTAGAAGCCCAGTAGCAGCTGTTCCCTTCTATGCAGACTCCAGTGCTGCAGGTTGTCTAGTGCTGAGGCATAAGGGATGTACTCCCCTGTACATGTGTAACCCACACATCTCCTTGGGTGTGGGGTTCTGTCCCATCTAGTGGCACTGAGACCACTTAAAGGGAGAGAGTTAAATGAGTCTGCTCTACAGCCTTAGCTAAGAGCCAGTTGGCTTTTAGCTCATGCACTAAGCTCCAGAGATTTCCAGTTCAGTCCCACCCGCGGATGACCAGGGTCTGTCAGCGTTACACATGCACCCGTTACAGAGCGTGAAGATGAGGTTGGAGAATCATTTGAAATCTGCAAGGTCATTTATCGGCCTTCTTCTGCCTCCTATCCTGTTCATTAGCGATGCCTACACGGACTCTCAGATGTCAAGGGCGGCCCTCCGCATGGAGTGTGGATGAGACCAAAATCTAAGGGACAGACTGGGGGACGCTTGCTCACGGTGTTGAGCAAGCACTTGCCCAGCTGACTTCAGTGGGCCTACTCTGGTGAGTAACTCCCCATCTGAGAGTAAGGGCTTCACATTCTGGCCCTATTTAAACAAACTCATTTGAAATGAATCTGGTTAGTCCAAGCTTCTTGTCTCCAGCTGAGGCCAATAACTGATGCCTCAGAAGAAAGTTTGAAAACCTTTGTAATCCATCATTTTGGCAATGCTGCTCACAGGGGATTCCTCCAGGAAGGTAATCAGCTTGGGCCTGGAATCGTGAGGTCTGAGTCTCCTTATAACACTGCCTCAAAAATCATCCCTGGCTGAACTCACTTGACTTCAGGGGTGTTATCACTAGAGAGAAGCTTGGACCATCACAGCTTCCGCTGTTCCAGAGGGCCAGCAAATGAGCCATTCCTTTTTAAAACATCCATTCTACAGGCCAAATGAATCTCTGGTGCAGCCTACTGCAGCCAGGTTAAGCAATATAAAGAAAGAGGTGTTTGGAAGTCCCTGGCTTAGAATCCAGTTGCCAGCATTCACTTGAAAGGAGGCTGTCTGCTTTTATTGATATGCAGCTGTGCTTCCATCTTCGCTGTATTGGAACTTTCCATGTAAATATGAAATGATGTGATTATAGTATTTGTATAACACAAGCTGTGGGGATAGTATTCTAGTGCCATAGTCAAGTTTAATATATTTTAGATTTGTTACAAATTGGTACACGTTACATATAATATCAGAAGGAAAAGCCTAAAGGAATTAGAATACATCTGAGGCAGGGACCCCACCGCCAACCCATTTAAAGCAGCACCAGCACTGACCAAAGTTGTAAGGTTTAATCCCTGAGGTGCTGCTAGGAGGCCTTGTGGAGGAGGACATGCTTGCAGTTAAAGCACAGAGCCTGGCACCATTGAAGTCCATTGCAAAACTTCCATAGTCTTCAATGGAGCCACTATTTCCTTCCTTGGGAAAAATAATGCATTCTGTGCTGTTGGACCCATCACTTTCCCCCTTTGTGCCTCAGTTTCCTCAGGGACAAAAGGAGGAAAACGACACCTATCCCATTAATGTTAATGAGCTCCTCACACGTGGGAAAGCGTTGGACAAATCAACATATCTAGCTGCTCCATTGCACAGAGGAAGTGCTTTTGCTGCCCCCATCACCATAGGGATGTATTATTACCCCCACTTTTCAGGAGAAACTGAGATAGAGACCTAGGGTCTGTTTTTTCAGGGTGGGTGCTGAGCACCTGCAGCTCCCATGAACTTCAGCTGGAGCTCTGGGTACTCAGCACCTCTGAAAATCAGGCCCCTCGGATATGTCCACACTGATAAACGACCCGCAGTTGGCCCACATCCGTTCACTGGGCTTGGGCTGCAGGGCTACAAAAATGCGGTGCAGAGCTCAGGGTCAGGTTGGTGCCGGGGCCCTGAGACCCCCGCGAAGGGGGAGGGTCCCTGAGCCCAAATGTCTACACTTCAATTTTATAGCCAGGCAGCCTGAGCCGAGTCAGCTGACGTGGGCCAGCCACGGGTATTTTATTGCAGTGCAGACATTCCCTGAGTGACTTCTCCAAGGTTACACGGGAAACCTGTGGCAGAGCTTGGAAATCACCCCAGCTCTCCTGAGTCATAGGCCAGTGCCTTAGCCCCAGGACCATCCTTCTTCTGCAGCATCCAAACGCTACAGGCCAGATTTTGCAAGCCTTATTCATGTTAGCGAGCGCTTATGCTGCGAGTAGGCTTCCTGATGTCAATGGGACTGCTCATATCCTCAAGGTAAGGGGGACAGAAGCTGACAGTATATTAACATCACTGGAAGCGCTAGCGTTGTGCGTCATTACTGTAGCTGCTCCAGTGTTGTCTTTTATATTGACTTTGTGTCCCTTCAAAGGATCATTTGGATCTGCCCAGAGTCATGTCAACTGCCAAGTGAAGTGACTCCTAATAAGAAGAGATTCTGAAGCTACTTAGCAGGAAATTACTGTACATGAGGTTGCTAAGCAATGTCAGAGTGTCCGCGAACACCCAAGATAATGCTTCTGCAATCTGAGAACAGGGGAGGGGCTGGAAGGGGGTTGTTTGGTGGCTTTTAAATTTTGCATGGAGTTGTGACTTCGGGATCCAAGCAAACAATATGCTTTCTATAATCATGTCAAATGCAACAATTATTGGCTTTGGGAAACGTAGCTGTCCCCAGAGAGCAGCAGAGAGGAAGAGCTGACTCAGGAGCAAGAAGGAAGGAAAGGAAATGGAGAAAAAGGACGGAGGATGAGGAGATACTGATTCCAAGAGAATAACACGAAGAAGAGAGAGAAAAATAAAAAGGCGCCGAAAGAGAGACAGTGGGGTAAAGAGAACCACAAAGTAGTAAAGAGGATTTAGGCAAGTTTCCAAATGTATAATTAGAGGGATGTGAAATGGAGACATTAGAATACAGAACAGGCTAGACCTAATGCACCATAGATTTGTCTTTATTTAGAAATCTATTGAAGCTAATGGCATTTTTGCCATTAGCTTTGAGGACTGAGGGTTGGGACTTTGTTTTAGCAAGAAAAGCCCTTGAACTTCCTAGACTCCTGGCAACCATGGGTCTGAATCCCAACACGGTCAACTGAGCCCTGCACCCTTCTGTGGGAGATATAGTGGGCTAGATCCTCAGCTGGTGTAAAACAGCATAGTTCCATTGACTTCACTGAGCAGGCCCAGTGCGTTCGGTGCAGTTCACTAGTGGGGAGGGATGCCAGCACTCCAGAGATCCAGTATATTGGCGTGGAAATTAAATACCCCATGGCATTTTTTTTTACCCCCTTGATTCCCTCTCTCCATCTCCACAGCACTGTGCTGGTCCCAGCTGCTAGCTGCTGCCCTTCTCCCCAGAAGTGGCTGCATTTCAGTGATCCCTCTATGCATTGAAGGTATCGTATTGATGTACACTATTGTTTTGTCCCAGCAGCATTCCATCCTGAACAGGCAGAATCTGGAGATCTCAGGGTGAACAGTGCCATCTATCCCTTCAAGAATAAGGCAGGTTCCCAGCTCCCAGGGAAAATGCATTGCAGAAGCTGTAAAATCCTGCCACTGTTTACTGGGACAATCCATTTGTCACAATGAAACCAAAGCCAATCTGAGATGGACTGCACGCACAGCCTCTGCTACTCGCTGGGGGTGATGCAGAGTTTAGAGGCTGGACCGAGGTGTGGTGCATGTTGAAACAGCAGCAAAGTACAGCACTCCCGTTCAGACCTAGTAACTTGTAGACTCTCTGTGTTCAGATCTAGTAAGTTGTCTCTGTGTCAGAAATTAAAAACTGACTTCATTGGTTTAGAGGGCTTGAAAGACTGGGAGCTTTGCTAGCATGATCCAGTCGGTGTATGTGATAAAGCATCTTTCATGGTATTTGATTATTATTATTGATATAGTCTAAATATTCCCATGGGAATCTGCTTTCTGCTAAGGTAGAGAGCTGGAGTCTGTGGGTCTGACGCTGAACCTATTAACATCCATGGAAAAGCTTTCAGTGACTTCAAGGGGAAGAGGAGCAGACACTTTGTTGGCCTGTTATTTAGTGCTCTTTCTTCGTCATGTCAGGTGAAATTTCACCCCCTGTGCAGAGTCTGCCCAATGCTTACACAGACTTTAAGTAGGAGAGCAGGGGCATAGGCCTTGGCAGGCCCTCGGCATGGGAGTGAATTTCAACCCACAGTTGGCTTGAACAAACTGCAGCAGAGAGCACCAAATGGGCTAGGGTGACCAGATGTCCCGATTTTATAGAGACCGTCCCGATTTTTGGGTCTTTTTCTTATATAGGCTCCTATTATCCCCCGCCCCGTCCCGATTTGTCACATTTGCATTCTGGTCACCCTAGGGCAGACAGTAGGTGGTGAGAGCCTTGGAGCCAGTGGCCTAGGAGGTAGAGAAGATGGGGGCTGTGACACTCACAAGCTCATCCCCTAACCAAGAACTGAAATGGCAACAGTGTTCCCATCAGCCAGAAATGAGGCCTGCAGCCCTGTAGAAATGCGATTGACAGGGAGAGGAGCCAAAGAGTAAGGAGATGTTGCCTGCTTAAAAGTGCTTGGGCCCTGGCCCTGGTGGTGCCTCCCTGGCTCCACGGTCTACGTCCTTGGATGAGAAATGAAAATGGACGGAAAAGTACAGGGAGGCCGCTCCAGCAGGCAGGAAACTTTCCATTTACATCAGCGGGCTTTGGCTCAGGCCGTATATTTTGGGTGCCCGATGGTTTTGTAACTGTTCCTCTCGCTAAAGAAGGGCAGACCTGGACAGGGAGGGATGTGTGCAGCCGTTAGCAGCAGTGTAGCCGTTCAGAGCACAGTCTGTGCGTTGTCAGTGCTCAGGGCCCTGCTACTGAAGAGTAGAAAAGAAAGCAGCTCCTAGTCCGAGAATGATGCTGAAAAGACCCTTTAAGAGTTTAGCCTGGAGCAAGTATCTCTTGCCCTGCAAGAATTTAAATTATTAAAATTAATTTGTACATGTGCATCAGAAACATGGAGGGTTCGTTTTGTCTAGAGAGAGAAAACAGAAGCTGTTAAATCTAAGTGAGAGGCCACCCCATGTTCTGATTTAAGTTACTCTCCCTCGGGGAGAGTCAAATCCTGTTTCTTCTTTCCTCACCTCTGCACCCCACACAGGCATATCCTCTGTAAACAGCTGGCTTTGGAAATGAACCACTGGGATGTTTGAAAGGTACTGCACAGAGCTTCCTTTTCTAGCAGGCTCTTTCCTTTGTATATTAATCTTTTCAGCTGTAGATCCCAAAGGAAAGTCAGCAACATTCTCCTTCTTTTTACAGATGGGAAACTAAGGCACAGAGCAGGGAAGTGATTTGTCCATGGTCACCCACCAGGCCAGTAGCAGAGCCAGGGCTGGAATGTGGGGTGGCCTGACTGCCAGCTCGGTACCCTCACTGCTGGATTATTCCACCTCCCAAGAAATTATACGATTGCTTTTATCTGATAGGTAACAAGGCAACTCGTTATTTACTAATAAGCACAGACTCCATGATCAGTGTAGGTGGCATAAAAATAAGACCTTGCATACCCATCACTGAACATTGTGCTATCGTGGTGTCTCTCTCTGATCAGATATAGGGATAGATACGGGTTTTATATGGTGCTTCTCTAATCCACCCCCCCTTCCTCCATGGAATCTTTGCACAATACCCAGTGGGACAAATGCCCCAAACAAACATTACTTTTCATCATTACTAGGACAGCACATTGATGCACCAACCCACATTGGGGCCCCACTGCGCTAGGTGCTGCACAAACCCCCAGGAAGACACAGCTCCTGCCCCAAAGATCTCCCAGTCTGCAGAGACAAGACAGACCAAGGAAGAAACAGGTGCATGGAGGTATGAAGAGCCTGGCCCCCAGTCCTTTGAGGCCGAGGGCAAGACAATTGCAGTGGGTCTTGGATCCCATGACTTGCCCAAGGTCACACAGGAAGCCTGTATGGGCACCAGGACCTGAACTCAGCTCTCCTCAGCCCTTAACCGCCAGCCAAGTGCAACCTGATCTTTCCCCCCAGTGCAGAGGAGTTGCTAGGGGGTGTTTCTCTTCGGGCTAAAGGCCCTGCCGGAGGGGACAGACCCTCCTGGGGAGCTGCCCCGGGGCAGCGCCTGCTCAGAGCAGGGGGAGGCGGAGAAGCTGGCCCTGCTCCCGGGCTCGGGGGCTCTCTATTGCCGCGGCTGCAACCAGGAAGCCGCTGCTGGCGGTGCAGGGTCGCAAAAGCCCCGCCGTCCCCCCGGCCTGTCCCGCGTCTCCCCCCGGGCTGCGCGGCCGCAGCGCACCCCGCGGCCGCCCGCGCGGGGTCCCCCCTCCGCCGTGCTGCTGAGCCCCGCCCCTTCCCCGGGAGCCGCTCCGCCCCTCCGCCCTGCGAGCCGGCCGGGCTGGGGCTGCGGGCAGAGGCGGCCGGGCTGCTGACGGGGGCGGCTGCGCTGCCCCGGGGAGGGAGGCGCGGAGCCGCGGGGCCCGAAGCAACTTCCCATCTCCCCGGAGCCCGGCTCCGGCTGCTGCTGCGCGGGGGAAGCGCCCGGGCTGGAGAGCGGCGGGAGCCGGGAAAGTTGGAGCCCGGGGAGGAGGCGGCTGCGCGCTCGGATGCCGCCCGCCGCCTCGGTGCCCCCGCAGATCGCCGGAGCCCGGCGTGGGCTCCTGCCCTGGCAGCGGCAGCGGGACTAGGAGGGATGCTGCTGTGGACCGTGGCCACCAGGCAGAGTGGGGTTTCCCGGGAAATGTTTCTGACCATCGCTGTCTGGCTGGCTTGGCAGGAAACCTCCGCGGCGCCGACCCCTACGGCCGAGGACCTGAACCTGGGAGTTGTAAGTTGTAGCCACCCGGGGTCCCCGTCGTTTCAGGGTGCAGCCTGGGCGTCCATCGCTCCATCCTCCCCCAAACCCGGCGCGGTCTTCACATGCTGGAAGAGGGCAGAGGCGGAATGGTCTTGCCTTGGGGCTGGGGTGGTCCGGTGAGGGTTAAACCGCCTCTTGGGGAATAGGCTGCTTATTCTCTGGAGCAACCATTGTACCATGGAGCTTAGACTCGCTTCTGGTTCCCGGGAGGATGGAGCCTGGTGCTGGGGAGGGACAGTGGTTCGCTTGGGGCTGGAGGAGCAGCGTTGCTTTTCCCCCATGGAAGGGCTCACCATGGCTGTTGGAGCTTGGGGATCGCGGTGCAGCTCGCCAAACAAGCGCCTTTGCTGCCTCTCTCCTCAGAAGCTGCAAAGGAAGCTGGATTTCTTCCCCCCCCCCCTTAAATCTGGAAGCTGAAATCAATCACCTGTTTCCAGTTTCTGTGCCCCGCAGATTTATTAGTCCATTCATATTAGTAGCCTGCAGGGAATTTTGAAAGCAACGTCTTACTAAGATTGACATTGGGCTCTCCGGTTCTTAAAGGAGAGGCTGTTCTGGCTTGGAATTAAAATATGTAAATAAACTCCAGCCACCAAATAACAATCCTGAAAATATGTATTCTGAGTAGGAAACCCTCCAGCAGGCTGAATCTCTGTGGAGACCGCTTATGCTTCTCAATGGGTCCTACTACAGATCAGATCCAAACAGAGGATTTGGTTGAAATACATGCTGGTTTTTGCCGCCACGCTTCCTGTGCTATGATCTGTCCTAGGGACTGGCTCTGTTTCAGGGTACAGCTAGGAACCCAAAGCTCTTTAGTGGCCGGCTGGGAACTGCCCCTGCTTGATCGCTGTTCTGGCACTTCCATGGCAACTTAACATTACACCCTCTAAAGAGAGAGCCAGACTTTTCTCTTGAAGAAAGAAAAGTTTATTGTGCAAGACGCTAGCCTGGGTTCTGTAAAAGAAGGCACATCTCTAAGAACGAAAAAAGCCACGCGGCTGGATTCGTTCCAGATTGGTGTTAGCAAAGTTAGGACTTAGGTCAGGATTCAGTGATAGATCCTGGAATTGGATTATACCCTCCAGCTTTAGGAAATTCAGTGACTGTCGTGTCGAGATGCTATCTCACTCCTGGGCACAGCTGCCAGGAGGGGGCGAGGGGAACCTTTCAGCATAGCAGTTCTTTCACAAGGATGGTTTAAACAAAACCGTATACCAGGAACTTCATGATCATTGTTATTTGCTGTAAAGCCAGGTGTTGTGATGGAATCACAGTCCAGGCATTACTGGTGGCTACTTCTGAGCACCTGTTTTATGATCCAGAAGGGATTTGTTCACATCAGTTCCTCGGACAAGAGCCATCCAGAAAGCATGTGTGAAAGCAAAGTGCTGCTGCACAATCATTGTGCATTAACGGTCACCTCTACCCAAGTGCTAAAGCTGAACAGAATATTTAATGTAAGTGGCAGATGGGTGGGTGCACTGCATCCCAAGAGAGCTAAATCAAACGTTCTTAAACTAGTCAACCTGATTTTTCCCCCTGCTACCGTATGTGTCACATGGAGCTCTTGTGAGCTAAACATTGTGAGAGAGAGCTGCTATGCTTAACATGGCTTAATACTTATTATGGCTGCGTTTAAACCTCTGAGGTTTACTTGTTTGCAGCTGATCTTGGATTGAAAACCAGCTACAAAGTGCATTCAAGAATTCAGATGCCTTGTGTGTAAATAGAAATTCACTCTCCTTGAATCAGTGTCTCTGACCCATTAGAATTCATTTATGATGCTGCAATCCAGTGCCTGTGACATTCAGACTGCTTCGTGGCAGTGAATTGTGGGATCCCCGCAGATACAGGATGTGCATAGATGTGATGACAGCCCCCTCAGATGGGACAAATTATTGGGTATTACGCTTTTTAAAAACAATCCTCAGTTAAGCAGGGGAACATCCACTAGATCTAAAATGGGTCTCTTTCTGACTTCTCCCCTCCAATGTGTGTGCAGCTCCCATGGCCAGTTGTGCATGTGCGGCATCACTGATGGAATTAAGCAGAAGTCTGAGTATAAAGACGGCTTTTGTTTATTCCCAGTAATCAGCAGCAAGGAGAAGACAGTTCTTCAGGGGGCTGTCAGGAAAATCCCCCTGTTTGAAGTGGACACTTTAGGAAGATTTATTTGATATCTACTCTATGCAGCAAATAAGAAATTAAGGGTCTATGAGGCATTTCGACCAAATATTTGAAAATGAGGAAACATGAAACCATGGCAATAGAAAGCACCACTAACCTTTGACAAATCCCCTCCCCCAGCAACTCTCTGCAGTAAATACAGCACTGTGTCAACAGAGGTGTTCTGTTTGAATTGATTTTTCCCTCCTCTGCAAATTGTAGCTGAAAAGGCTTTTCCAGGTGGACAAAGGCACAGAACCAAATTGTGAAGCGGAGTGGGATGTTCCAATCTAGTGCTGCTATACAGAACAGGGGCCAGATTAAACTTCAGCAAAATCAAAGAGGGCTATAATTCACAGGCAGAGCTTGCTAGAGTACTGTCCACAGCAGTATGATAGCGATTGATGTGTACCACTGGAATATCCTGCCCTATGCATGAATCTAGCTTGCTTGCTACGTATTTTTATTATTATTATTCTCTGTTAGCTAACCTCACAAAGAGAGGGAGGAAAGAATGAGGAATTGAAATTGTCCTTCAATATGAAGAGATTGTTTCTGAAGTTTGACGCTGATCATTTTGACCTGCCCCACCTTTTAAAATATAAAAAAAAAGAAGACCGTATCTGATGCAGTGTCTAAAGCACAGTTTATATGTTAATTACTCACGGCGCGGTGGTCATTTGACTTGAGATCCTCTGGCATCACACATGCAAAAACGTTACGTATGTCAGAAGTAAAGCGGGTAACAAGATTTTCTTTTACTCCGGGGGCTTAGATTCAGGCACTCAGAGAGAGATGTCTGCAGACCTTGATTCCTATGAAGGCCAACTTGGTAAACCTGTATGCTAAGGGGGTTGACCTGGAGACATATTGGAGATCCTGCTGTTTTAACAATTCGGCGCTTGCTGTTAAAAGCCAGCTTCTGGCAGCTGGGCCGTGTTATGATGTGCTGTGGATGCTGGAAAGTCGTCTCAGAAGCTGTCTGCTGGGACAATCTATGTATCAAGTTAGGGCAAAACATGAGTGCCTTTGAACTGGATTGATGTCCAAACAGAGCACGGTTTGCAATATCCAAACTGGCAGTGGGGGCTGCCGCAGCGACCGTGATGTCCCTAGGGTGTGTATGAGGGACCTGCTACAGGGCAACACATGAAACGGGAGTTCCAGCAACGCTGTTAGGTTTGCAGATGCTCCCTTCTCCCAAAATCTACAGTCGTGTCCCAAGGGGCCATCTGTTATGTCGGGTGCTCCGCTTTGCAGCTGGTTTATGTGCTGGCCTGCTCTACCTTGTCTATGGAGTTTTCTCTCTTTGCTGTACATTCAATGTCATCCTGTGTTGTTTCCAGGGAATTTGTTCCAGGGGCAGCGTAGACATTTGCATTCATTAACTGAGGCCATGGATGAACCGTCCTCCTCCTACTACTCTCCTCCCCCCATCCCCACCAAATGTTCCTTTGTTCCCATGGCAGGCAGGACTCCTGTTGCCTTTGTTCCTGCTTTCCAGCTGAAAGACACTTATGGGCATAGAGCTCTTCCAGCCAGCAGGGCTCTAATGGGCACACAGGTTTCTCTGTGGATGAGCTGAAGAATGGGTAGAGGGAAGGAGAGGGAGTTCCTACGGGGACGGGGTGAACTAGCCTTCGGTGCAGTGCATTCCTCCGGCACTGTTTTCAGAGCAAAATCTGCCTCCGAGTGCATGGGAAGAAAGGGGCTGGCTCTTTGTCTCTGAAAGGACCCGTCTGACTTCAGAGCTGCTCAGGCAGATCGCACAGCAGCAGCAATTCTATGGCTGTCACCGTCAGACATCATCCTTCCCTTCTTTTGCCAAGCATCTCTCCCCCCGCTGCCTCCCGCGGCAGATACAGGCTTTGCCATGCGGTTGCATTTAAATGCAGGTGAAAGGCGGCAGTGTCACCATGGCACATTCATTTTACGGCCCAAAGCTCGAGATGATTAGTCATTAAACAAAAAATAAAACCCAGCCCCTAGTACCGAAATAGGCTACAGTTCACGTTAGAAGAAATCAACATCCTCCTGATCTGCTGTCGCTGCTAATGGGAAAATACATGCAAGTTAGGGCTCCGTCCTGAACTGGCAAATCTTCCAGGACAAAACCTCTGGGAGAGCCAAAACAATAATGCGATCAGTCTAACAGCATATTGGGAAAGAGCTTTGCTTGGCCTCCCCTACCATTGTAAGTCCTGTTTTTCTTTGACCGGTCTTTGGGTGAGACTCTGACAGTTTGACTAGCTGTGATGATTTAGTATAACAGAAGAGGAATTTCTGAGATCAGGATAAACCCTGTATGCAGGGAATCATTCTTTTGGGAAATCTGGAGACGATCTACTGATCAGGACAAGACCTGTCCAAATAACATGATTGAGGGGGAGGCAGTATATTTATTTATTTTATATTATTATTATTTTGAGAGAGTGTGTTCCTGCTTGTTGACTGCCAGTGACAGGGTTGAGTTCTTCATATCAGCTGACATATTATTTCATTCCAGGTTCCAAGTATTTCTTCGAAGAATGTTAGGTTTCCATGTAAGAATATAGACACTGGCTACATCTTAAGGTACCTCTTGAAGCCAAGGTACAATGCAGATTACATTAGCTTGACAAAGGGTTGGCTGGGAGCTTTCCAGCAGACCGGCTCCTGTGAAAGCATTTAATCTGGTATTAACACTCTGCCTGGTTAGAACTGCTACTTCCTTTTTAAATTTGAGACCATCCGCCCTCAGATTCTGTAATGCAATTTAGTCCTGTGCTCAGTCGCTATTGTGGGCCCGGCAGTTTGAATTACTGGTGGTAGTTAAGCTAAATTACTCAATATAATGAGACTGCTTTTAGTGATGGTTTCAAGCCAGTGCGTGGAGCCGTGGTTTTGGCAGCTTTCCAGCAGTTCTGGTGAAGGGATCTTGATGGGTATTCATTAGACTTATCCATTAGCCAAAACCCCGTCTGCGTGTCTCTCTCTCTCTCTCCTTTATTTTTGGACTCGAGCATTGAATGTGAAACACCGAGGGCCAAATCTGGAGGCCGTGTGTGAAGTGGTGTAAGTGCTGCCGTGGCCAGCCGCACCTAAGGGAGTCTGGGTAGTGTGTCTGACACATGGAAGGGCTGGAGGAGACCGGCACAGTAGGAAAATCAGCCAACAGGAGGTGTAAGTTAAAATAGACCCCACCTGATTCTTCCCAGCACACAGTGCTGTTAACTTATGCTTTGCTCTGCCCCTTTGGATTGTAAATTCTACCACCGTAGGTCCACTTGTGCATGTGTAACTGACACCACCTTACACGTCGCCTCTGAATCTGTCCCCGGGCTCCTTGGAGTCACAAGGTTAAAATCCCGCCAGGGTCCAGGCAGTTTTCCCCCAGTGGAGATAATTCCATTCCTGTGTGTGTGTGCGCAGAGGAGACTTTTGGATAAGCCCTCACCAGCCAATGTCCGGCTTGCGTTGTGTGGTATGGTGTGGATAATCCCCCGTTCCTTTTAATAAGAGGTGGGCTTTGCACTGACTTCCCTGGCTAACATTTCCTTTTCTTTCTCTGCCCTGCATTACTTGGTGGCTGCATGTCTGCGGGCTTGTCCATACAAGTGTGTTCACTTTTCCTAACCGTGCTTTGGGAAACTGATGTATCCACGTCAGTTGTTATTTTATTTAGAAAGCTATCTGGCTCCTTTGTCATTCTCCCTCATTAAATTGTAATTTAATGTGGAAAGTGAGTGTGTAAAATACAGCATCTTCTGACTCAGCAGATCTCCATCCCCTATCGTCAGAGGCAGATCTTGAAGAGCCAGCACATCTGAGAGAATCCTATAACACCTTGCACATCATCTACAGTACGGATAACTCCGCTTCAGTTAATTACACCTCTGCCAACTCATTAAAGGGCATGAATTTGGCACAGGTATGACTGAGGGTGAAAATGGGATTGCATGGCTGTAACTGAAGTCCTGGTTTGGCCTGCAGGTGCGTTATTACTGGTGAGGCTACATGAGAGATTGTGCATCATCAACAAGATGCCTTCTTTATTTCCAGTCTCTTTCACATTTACAGCAGGGACTGGGGTTGTACAGCTTTCGTGGAGGGCGTAATTTGGCCTGCAAAGCCTTTATTTCTGGTGATGCTCTAGGAAATGAAAGGTACCCAGATTGACTCTCAGATTCCAGATTGACTTTACAGGGCTGGCATTAGCAAAAAAACCCTTACTTGTAAAGTAAGCACATCTGGTGCTCGAGTCACAGAGAGATGGGAAACGTGGGGCACTACGCTGCCATCTGGGTTTCAAAAGTCACTTTTTAGAGTAGAGCTGCACTTAAAAGTGAAAGATTTGGAAGATCAGAAAACAATCCAAGGTCTGGCAGTAACCGTTTTCCTGCAAATGCTTTCTTTAATCAAAATCACTTTAAATGGGTAGATTTGGGAGTTTCAGAAGCTCTTCCTGTGCATCTGTCTGTGTGTTCTTTGTCCCAGTTTTTTATGAGGATTGTCTGATTTCTGGGTCAGAGAATTAAGAGATTTGATGTTTTATTTATATATATATATAAAAGAAAAACACACAAAGTTAACCCCAGTGAGAAACAAATGGTTTAGTGCAGAATTGTTGGGGTCAGGAGAAGAAACCACTGAAGTCAAACAGGACTGGAGAGTTTTAAATGAATGTAGTGTGAAATTGTATTTGATGACATTTCTGTTCAGGGTAGAGACCTGGGATGGAAAACAAGGGGTAAATATTGAAGTTCACCGAGGAACGCAGTCTTCGGGTGAGACTCTGACAGTTTGACTAACTGTGATGATTTAGTATAATAGAAGAGGAATTTCTGAGATCGGGATAAACCCTGTATGCAGGGAATCATTCTTCTGAGAAATCTGGAGACGATCTACTGATCAGGACAAGACCTGTCCAAATAACATGATTGAGGGGGTGGCAGTATATTTATTTAACTTTTATTATTTTATTTTGAGAGAGTGTTCCTGCTTGTTGACTGCCAGTGACAGGGTTGAGTTCTTCATATCAGCTGACATATTATTTCATCCTGACAATATTGATCTTTTGGGTATATGAAAGCAATCTTGTCAATGGCATGAGCCTTTGCTCGAAGGTGATGGACACGTCTAAGTTGTATCAGCTTGTCATGTAACGAGCCCACGATGACATCTCCTTTCTGTGTAACTCACAGCCATTGAAGAACATCTGACAACCCAGGCTTTCCATGACGCCGCATGCTCAATTTATTCTGCGCTCAGGCGTGTTTTACAAGACCACCTACAGCTGGGACCTCAACAGACCGGTTGCCACAGGAGATGAATTGCTAGTTTGATTAAATGTGGCTGGCTGGCGCTAGCAGATTTCCCCACATGAGACAATTCTGCAGTTTCTTTTGAAGAAGCAAAGGGGTATCTGCAGGGGCTTGGGCTTTATAGTCAGCAAACGCCACTTGGTCTCAAAGGTCGCTGGTACCTAGGGCCTGGTACAGATCATTCTAACTTCTCTAACATGAAAGCATCACAGGCCATTTGGTGCAGGAAAGGATTCGGCCCGCTTGCATGGGGTTTAAACACCCTTTCTTGGTCTTTATTGTAAAACAGAAAGGTAAGTGGACAGACTGTCCAACTTCTTCAAGACCCAAATACCAGGGCTTCCCAAAGTGCAATGCAAAGACAGGAGGCCTGGCTAGCTTCAGCTGAAGGTGTGAGAAAGCACTTGCAACTCCACCTGGAGTTTGGGGAGCTGTAGGTTCTTGGCCCCTCTCGGGATTTTCCTCTCTGGTGTGTTGGAGGGAGGATTTAATTTCCCTACAGCTGTCAGAGACAGCCCTGTCTGCAGATCAGACCAGACAACTGTGGCTTGCTCTCTAGACAGAGGAAGAGGGGTACCCCCTTTGTGTGGCCAGTTGCTTTCAGGGGTCTGAATATCCCGTCACTGGGGGATTAATTGTTTCTTACAGGGGATACTTCACCCCGAAGCCCCAGAGATGGCAAGTTGCCGGCAGATCAAATATGAAGTTCAGAGGCTACTGCCACCTCTGGTTTGCTTAATGCACTACATTTCCCGGAGATTCCCAGTGCAGATCTGAGATAACACTTAGCCAAGTGAACTCTCTACCTGCAATGCACTAGGCTGGGGTCTGAATGGGGTAAAGGAAGGTTGGAATAAGATGGGGAGAGGAGAGGAGAGACGCATACACCTCTTTTAAAGGAAGGTGCTGGGCACATTGGTCTGAAAAGTTATGCTCCTTAGTAGGCAGCTCCAACTTGCTCCAAAATACAGGCACTGTAATGAATCAGACTTTACTGCTAACTCTCAAGCTTTCATTGTATAGCTGCCAGTGGATCCGCCTTAAACGTCTCGTTCTCACTCAGCGGCAGGGATTCAAGTGAGGTGTAAAACGGGGGGGGCTAACTGCATACATTCAGGAGTTCAGTCTCTGCCATGGCAGCTGTTTAACAGCGCCCATCGGGACCACACCACCGTTTAGGACAAGACGGACAGCACGGCTACCTCGAACTGGAGGGGGAATGCAGAATGGAATTTCCCAAACTGTCATTTAGCCAGGACACTGATGCTAATATTTCCACTCATGCATTAACCAGTGGTCCCCAACCTTTTTCGTCTGACGGGTGCCAGACAACGAGCCACAGAGGACCGTGGCGGCGGACGAGCATCCACCGAAATGCCGCCGACAAGCGGCAACATCAATAGGTGTCGCCGCCGACAAGCAGCGTCATCCAGAGGCGTTGCTGCCGAAAATCGGCGGCATTTCAGCGGCGATGCATTTGGATGACCCTGCTTCTCGGCGGCATTTCGGCGGATGCTCGTCCGCCGGCCAGTACACGGGCGCACTTAGACGCCTCGGTGGA
The DNA here is from genome assembly GCF_013100865.1 of Trachemys scripta elegans. Taxonomy (NCBI): domain Eukaryota; kingdom Metazoa; phylum Chordata; order Testudines; family Emydidae; genus Trachemys; species Trachemys scripta. Next base: position 13,229,212 of record NC_048312.1, read on the forward strand.
CGCCACGTTGGGGACCCCTGCATTAAAGTGACACAATTGTTGGAGAGTGTCGTGGCAGGTACTCTATTCCTGAATGCGTATGGTTACTAAAGTGCTTTGGGATCTCTCAGGGTGAAAGTTGCTATAGAAGTGTATGTTCTGATCAGTATTATGACATCTAGAGATGGATCCCAATCAAGCCCCCAAGCCCAAATAACTTTGAAACATGAGGGCTTGAGGGTGGGATTTGGAGTCTAACTTCCTGGCTTGGTCCTGTCTCTTGACTATTATTGAACATGAGTAAAGCAAACTGTGTCCCTGCCTGTGCAATACAATCAGACGAGCCCCAAATCTTCTGTGCGGACCAAATCAGCTCCTCTTGTTGAACACTTTCCAGAGCTCCCGGCAGCTGAATACACTCTCCAAAAGTTGTGCGTTTTGCTGGGACAGGGAATGGCTAACTCCTGCTGTAGAGCACTAGAATTGTTACTACAGTGTTATGTTTGCTTGGGGGGGGGCAGCGGTGGGATTTTAGTTTCTCTTCAGCACGTTTGGTTACAGAATGACAGTGGGTGAGGCAACTTGAGAAGTGTGTTTGCTTCTTTGATAAATTCTCTGCATTAAATTGGCTTTTATTTTGTGTGTGTTTGTTCTGTTTTGCTGCTGATTTGTAAATTCCCCACACCAGACAGTCTGTACCATTCCACCCTTCATGTCGCTGATGTACTTTTTTGTTCAAAAGCCAAACAAAGTAAATTGGGTTTGCAAAAGGGAAATCCCTGATAGAGGCATCTGCGAGTCGACAGCATGTTTTGTGTAAAAACACAGCTAGAGAGACTGGTGGGGTTTGTATTTTAGACAGCATTTTATTAACACTACGGCAATTTACACGTCAGACTTCCCCCAGGAAATTTCTGAGATAGACGACAGCCTGGTATTGCCATAATCAGCAATGAAATGCAAACCATTCTACTTCTTCCCCTTGCTTGGATACATGTCACACTTCAACCGAAGAATGATTAATGTGGCTGGTAATTTACTCATTTCTGGTACGCCCATCACTATAGTATCAAGGTTCAATCGTGTCCTGCATAGTCTAGATCATTTAAAAGGGGGGGAAGTGCTCTGCCAGTTGAGAGTTCCACGCAACACCCAAGAGAGACGGGCTCTTGGATTAAAGGCCTCCAAATACAGAAGTCTAAAGCTTCACCTCTCGCTGAATGTGAAATCCTGAGTGCCAAGCATGCTGCTTCAGAGAATGAGAGGAGTCATTGACCTGACAAACTGCTCTTCTCATTCTACATGTAATCCAAGTTTCCAGTAGCTAGCTGTGTCTTCCAGCAAGCACTTAACCTTAGAGGGCCCCTCCCGATGAAAGCATCTGGTTTAGAGGACGGTTCAATCCATCGCTAGACAAGTAGGCAGCTTTATACATCTTCTGCAAACCCCAGAACCACTGGCCGGTCCAGCAGCCTATGCACCAATCAGTCACATCCCTGGAGCTAGAAACCTTTCAAGGTGTATCATCTCCCTAACCCCAGTGGGATATCATGACAGTTTATTGTGTATATGAGGATTTAAATGATCAACGTATTGCATCTAGACAAAGTGAAACCCAAATGAGAGGCGGTTACTGTACATTCACTTTGCAGGATTATATATCTTGGTTATTTAGAATTTCTTTTCTTTCCCTCCTAAAATCACAGGAGTGTCTAGGTCCGTTTATGAGATAACAATCGTCTGTTTTGTTGTTGTTTGTTGTGTTTTCATGGTTATTATAGGAGTAATAAAAATTACTCTAAACTAGCAAACTTCAGTTGGTTTTGCTCAAGATCATGTCTCTTAAAGCATTCAGGTCTGACTTTCAGAAGTAGTAAGCACCTTCAGCTAACTCGTCAGTCAATGGCAACGGCAGGTGCTCTGCACCTCTGAAAGTCAGCCCCTCCTACCTTGAACCGTGTTAAGAAAAAATACAGTTTTGGGGAGCTACTGCCAAGTTTCTGTTTAGGGCTGATTTCTAGATCTGAGAATAGGCATGTGTAATAGAAACACTGACCTCACTGCGGGATCTGTGGCATGAGTTAACCTGCTGTGTTGAAGAATGATCTTAGGCAAGTGTTCCGTGCGGCAGGAGGAAAACGAGCAGGAAGAGTTAGTTCAAGCTGAGCAGCCCCGGGTCCCTTTCTCTAAAGCGGGCTGGAGAAACCAATACGCCACACAAGGGAAACGGACTAAACACGTGACTAGCACTGAATCCCTCTTCACAGCGATGTGGCAGAACAGGGTGTGTGACCCCTAGTCCTATGGATCGTTCCTGTAGGAGGGCCTGGAATCATGGAAATGGAGGGCTGGAAGGTGACCTCTAGTGCAGCCCCCTGTGCTGCGGCAGGACGAAGAAAACATAGGCCCTCCCTGACAGGTGTGTGTCCAACCTGTCCTTAGAAACCTCCAGTGATGGGGAATCCACAGCCTCCCTTGGAAGCTTGCTGCAGTGCTTAACTACTTTTACAGTTAGAAAGTTTCTCCTAATATTCAACCTAAATCTCGCTTCATGCCAATTAAGCCCATTGCTTCTTGTCCTACCTTCAGTGGACAGGGAGATCAATTGATCATCGTCCTCTGTAGATCAGCCCTTCGCATATTTGAAGACTTATCAGGTTCCCCCTCCCCAAGTTGTCTCTTCTCAAGACTAAACATGCCCACAAGACAAGTTTTCTAAACCTTTTATTTTTGTGGCTCCCTTCTGGACTCACTCCAGTTTGTCCCCATCTTTCCTAAAGTGGGGTGCCCAGGGCTGGACACAGCACTCCAGCTGGGGCCTCACCTGCACTGAATAAAGCAGGACAATGACCTCCCATGTCTTACATCCAACACTCCTGTTAATACAACCCAGAGTGATATTAGCCTTTTTCGCAACTGTATCACATTGTTGACTGAGGTTCAATTTGTGATCCACCATGACCTGCAGATCCTTTTCATCAGTACCACCACCTCACCAGTTAGTCCCCATTTTGTGGCTGTGCATTTGATTGTTCCTTCCTAAGAGAAGCACTTTGAACTTACCTTTATTACTGTACTATTTTGTGTGCATGTGCGTGTGATTTGGATAACTCTTCCCTTTTGGTTGCCATACATCCAAGCTGGAGTGCTATGACCCCTGATGCAACGGAGCTGGGCTTCCTGGCACACAGGGGATCTGGGCTCCCAAACCCTTGTGCAGTAGGGGCAGAGATGTGGTCGGAGGGGAATAGTCTCACAGTAAGTTTACAGACGTGTTTGTTTAAGCTTGTGGTAAAGTGATGTCCTTATTGGAGCACCGTTGTGGGAACCTGTGTGCTGATGTCTGGTTTGCATTAAGTTTATAGCAAGATTAAACCAGCTGCATTTACCTTTTGCACACGTATGGATCAATGGATTAAACACACACAAGTCTTGTGTAAATCCGTGCCAACCACTGCCGTCCACATGCTGTGTAAACACCATCTATTATGCTGAGCCATCTCTTTTAGGCTGCACTCCTCTGTTTGTCTATTATTTGTGGATGTTGTCTGATCAGGCCCATAGCTCTTCCCAGTTTAAATGTCTCCATGAGTCAATGTTACATTAGTCCTCTCTCTCTGTGCTCGCTCAGTGGCTGAGGATGCAGTAAATAAACAAAGGTTTCAGGATCACTTGACTTCCACAGCTCCGTCTGTCTGCCTCATCATAACTCTGCCAGGGGGCACAGGGGTTCTCCCTGGGGCCATCAATCCCCATGTCTGCAGATAAGCGGCTCTCTTTGCCTTTCTTTGCCCCGCACTGATGCTTTCAGATGACAGCATCAAGAACCTGAACAAGTTTTTGCTTCGTAGCTTGACCATATGCCGGAACAGGCTGTCTCTTGGCGGCAGCTATTTGAACAGGCAATCCCGTTGTAGACTTCTGCCTCTAATGCAGTAGTACCCAGAGACTCAATAAAGCATCGGGGCTCCATTGTGCTAGGCACTCTAAAAGCATATCACAAAATGACTGTTCCTTCCCGAAGAGCTTACACCCCTTAGGCCTCGTCTACACTAGGGAGGTTGACCAGCATAACTATTCTGTTATAATTTAGCTATTCTGGAATAGTGTCCACACAGGGAGCTATTCCAGAATAGCTATGTCGGTCAGTTTCCCTATGTAGACAAGGCCTTAGATTTAGGTCCCCCTCCTAACCACCCCTTATGCAGCCACCTCTCAAACACATCTTCCTTCTAACGTGACTGTTGTACTCCTGACTCCAGAGCGTTCCCCTCACCCACAGGAGGACCCACCATACCAGCATAACTCTGCTTCCGTGACCACGCTGTGGTCTGTGTTTTACTTTCATGCTCATGTTGTGGGCGTCAGAATTCTCTTGGGAAATGTAATTGTGTCAAATAAGCAAAGGGTCCCTTTAGCAGAGGATCAGCTGAAACACTCGGATGCATTTTTACTTTTGTATTGAGTGCACCTTTAAATTCCTGTGCACTCTCCTGGCATGAAAAGTCTAGTGGTTAGGGACCAGCTTCAGTTCCCTGGTCTGCCACAGACGTCCTGTGTGACCTTAGTCAAGTTATATATCCTCTCTGTGCCTCAGTTCCCCATCTGTATAATGGGGATAATAGCACTGCCCTACCTCACGTGTAGAGAGAATAAATACATTAAAAGATTGTGAGTGCTCAGATTTAATGGTAATGGGGCCATTATCTAGGGTGGGTAGAGTTCAGCAGTTATGTTGTTCTGAGAGCTCAGTGCCAGGAGACTTATTCTGTGCTTTCTCCTGGAGATTTAGTTCTTGTTTTGTTCTTCCATTAATGGAAGTCAGACGGGGAAAGTATCTCTTTATGCCTGGTGAAACATAACACACTGTATATTTTAGTAGGAGATAATCACATTGCAATGCAATGAATTGCTTTAAAAATAAGCAATGCACTAACCCTTGAAATAGAAATATACACTTGAGAATCAAAGTAACTTTGACTCATTTAGCAGCCAATGTGGAGCAGAGAAGTGCAAATGTACAAAAGGCTGCGGAGCAGGACCCCTTACATTAACATGGCAACACGTGTGCCCTGGCTAACAGCTGCGAATAGCATCACAGGTTAGCAGAGGCCTGCCATCTAAACTGGAGACGTGCCAATTTGTCCAGGCTTTTACTGCCAATGAAGTCCATTGCCCTGGCTCTGTTTTGGGACATTCATCCCAGCTGTGCAGCCATAGTGTGTATTAGGGGGTCGACCATGTGGATGGGACTGGGTTGCCCTGGAAATACATCGCTGTTGGTAGCGCTCAGACAGTTATTCCCATTGCAGGCTCTTTATTCAGAATGAATGAAAGTGTGAATTGAAGGCTCCCCCAGCAGGTAGGGCTTGGCAGAGGGAAAGAACAGCTACTGCTGCAATTAAGGGTCTTCAAACCAATGCCCAATTGATCTTTGTCTCTTGCAGCTTTTCGCCTTGCAAAATGTAGTTTAACTCCTGTGCCATCCTCATCTGTATACCATGTAAAGGCAGCTTGGTTATTTCCAACAGGCTCTGTTCTATGTTCTGTGTCCCCCAACAGGTTAACTATAGACTAAACATTTTCAGGGCATAATCTGCCTTTTGCACACCTGTACTCGAATCCACATAGGTAAACCCCTGGTTTGCTCTCTGCCCTGTCCCAGACATATTCTGAATTAGCCCTTTGGGGTTCTGCCAGGCCAAAGGACTTTGGATCCATCTCAAGGAAATCTTTGCTGGTTTTGCATCTGTGTCAAAGGAGGGAAAGCGACTTTCTCCACATTCTTCAAGTGACCTGTGGAACAAATCTCTATTGGTGTTATGTTGGTGCCCTCTTGTGGAAACTACAAGGATATCAGGCTAATTCCTCATGTGCAGCTTCATTCATGATCTAAAATCACTGTCTCCATTCCAGGAAGTTTGGGATTGTTGTGCATAAAAGAACCTGTCACTCAAACTCAGATTGGTAAGTGAGATCCGCTCCTGGTGGAATGAGAATGCAGTCTGTTTATCGAGTCTCAAATGGTTTCTCCCTCCTGTTATTGTGCAGCCGTGTGAGCCGGGCTTCCACTCCGTCCTGGTAGGAATCCAGATCGCCCATCATGCTCCAGACCTAGCAGCACAAGGTGGGATGGACCTTTGGGAAGAACTGTCAGTGATGGTAATGAGAGGCCTCCGAGGAGTACAGGAATGTTGTACTGTCTCTGTCAAGGCTAATTTTATCTACAGCCTTGGAGATTTTTTGCCTCATTTGGTTTATGCAGGGTGAGAGAAATGCTCTGAGTGCAGATCTGTAGCCAGGGGTCCCTGGGTTCAGATCCCACCTCTGACATAGGCTCCCACTGTGATCCCGGACAAGTCGCTAAATCTCTCTTAAGTGGGGGTAGTAATACTTGCCTCCCGGGGGTTGTGAGGATTAATCAGTCAGTGTTTGTAAAGTGCTGTATGAGGGCTCAGTATTGTTAGTTATTCTGAAGTAATCCCAGAGCCAGCCAAACCCCCTCACTCTACTCCTTAGCAAATTGTTTCAGTAGCAGCGCAGCCCGTAGCGGTGTATGCCGGGGCTAGATGCACACAAGTGTTTTCCCATTGTTCTTACTACACAGTCAGGGCTGTCTTTTCCACACAGACCCACCCAACCCTCTCTCCTCTGCAGTAAGGAATCTCGCTGCCTGACACAGTCCAAGTGTCAAGCTAACCGTCTGGCCTGCTCTTGAAAATGCCATTTAATGCAACGCATCCCCCTTGGAGTTACCGAGTTAGAGCCCACGGTAATGGGGCACGAGTTCACTCGTTCCTGCATCCTTGGTCCATAATAAAGAGCATGCGCCTCTGTCCTTCCAGTTAGCCAGCAGCTGGCCTTTTTGTCACGCTCTGTGCAAGCTGCCAGGGGAGTATTTCAAGTGTAAAGAACTATAATTAATAGCTGGCACGGTAATCAGCCTTCTGGTGACTGGATATCTTCTGACCCTGCAAACCAACTGGCTTTCAGCCTCAGTCATGTCTGGCTGGCAGACAAAGCTCTGTACCTCAGGGGAAGTGATTCCCTGATTGCCAACTGCCATCCTGAACCTCCTCTGTCAACCTCCTTATTCCTCTTTTCATGCTCTCGGATATCTGGGAGAAACTCTGTGTAGCCCTCACCTTTTATCTGATCGCTTGTCTCCTGCCTCTCCCTCAGTAACAGCGTGCTCTCGGCTCCAGAATTGTGTCTAGCTTTGCTCTCTGCATCAACTCCTGTCCCCACAACCCTCCAGAATTAAAGGCTAATGTTTTCTTTCTAGATTCCCCTTCACAGCTCCCATTTAATGCATTAATCTCCTCCTCCTGGGGGAGAGGGGGAGGGAGCTACATCTTTTGGTCTATTACAGAGCTTTAGTTTCTGACTAACCCCCAGCTCTTCCTACAAAGCATAGGGGTTCTCCAGCTTGTCTTCGTTCTGCCTGGTCTCTTCTGGAGAGGTGGGTTCTCATAATAATGTAAACAGAGGGCAGAGGACACTGTACCACTGCCGTCTCCGAGAAAGCAGAAGGGTAATTCACAGGAGATCTGCTGTCAAATCCTGGATCTGTGTGATGTTTGCTGAGTCACTTAATCTGTCTGTGCCTCTGTAAAATTAGGGATAATACTATTTCCTTTGTCCATTTAGACAGCAAGCTCTTCAGGGCAGGGATCGCCTCTTATTATGGGTTTGTGCAGTGCCTAGCCTGTCGGTTATATGCCTCCCGCTATAGTATTTGAGCACCTTCTAATACCCCTGGGAGGTAAGGCAGTTCACAGATAGGGAACTGAGCACAGAAATACTAAATGACTGGCCCAAAGTCACTCAAGAAGCGTATGCCAGAGTAGAGAACAAAACCCTATTCTCTTCAGTCCTACACCGTTTCCCTAATCACTGGGCCCCCATCCTCATGCGCAAAGGGGCCCTGACATGGGCTGAGGCCTGCCATAATGAAAATAACTTGTCTGTGACAGAGGGCAGGGCGTTAACAGGTGAACAGGCACTCTGATCATCCTGACCCCTGTTTGTTCCCTCAGCAAACACCCATTTGTACCCCAGAGAAAGCTAATTGGAGTAATTAAAGGCAATTAGCTAATCAGGCCCGTGGGCTGATGAGCCAGTTAGCCCATCAGGGCAAGAGTGATAAAGAGGAACAGGAAGGAAGTGCTGGGAAGAGGAGAAGAGAGAGCAAAAGCAAGCAAGCAAATAAGCAGTGTTAGCTGAGGCCGGTCTCATAGAGGCCTCAGGGAAGGAAGACCTCTGCTCCTGTCAGGTCCCGAGGAGAGGGACAAACGCCCAGGGACTATTGTAAATAATACTGTTGCATGGGCCTGTGAAGGTATTGGTGGAGGGAACTCCAATAAATGGCCCAGCAGATACGCAGCCAGTGGAGTTTGAGCTGGTTTCTGTGGGGCTAGAAGGCAGGAGGGGACTGTGGCCTGCTACACTGTCGTAAGACCTTGTACTAGGATTTGTGGTGAAATTGCTGTTTTAGCAGGAGTTTGTCTGGGTGCATGGCACTGCCAGGAGAGCGACAGGAAACGGCTGCTGCTAGGATGGAAGAAGGAAAGATACATAGTACTCTCTCCACCTCCAGTGGTAGACTTAAAACCTAATAGGAAGCTAATTTGCAGCCAACTCCCAGCAAATCACCTGGGGAAGCTGTTCAGAGGGCAACCGGGGGAAGGAATCCTATACAGTGAACTGCTGCAAGTGCAATGCATAACCTCCAGGCCAGGGGAAAGAAGCCCTTCATCATCTGTGGGTGACAGAGCAGTCCCTGGGGAGGTACATGAGCCAAAGTGCAGGGAGTGAGCAGCACAGAGGGGATCTGCTACATTTGCAAAAATCGGACAGCGGCCATTTATTATAAAGCAGAGTGACTACCCACTGGAGTGACCGTAAGACTGAAATCATCATCATAACTCATAAACAGAAAGGAGGGGGGAGAAAAATAGTCCAGCAGCAGCATCTGATCCTCTACAAGGCACACAGGCGAAGTTAAAGGGGGAGGATGGTAGCCTTTTATTGGGCAAATGTTGCAGTTACAGTACCTGAGCATTTCAGGTGCCTGCAGGTTGCCTGTCCGTGTCCTCATGAAGTAGGGACCCAGTTCTCTGTAGGGCAAATGCGCTTCAAGAGCAAAATTGCTTTCTCTGTGATGTGCTGGAAGGAGGCGCTCAAGCCATCCAGGGATGATGTTAAAAAATGACCCCTTTTTTGGACTGCAGCAAAACAGAGATGTGAGATTTATCGCTTGCTGCCATCACTAAAATGTCTCCTTCATTTCCTTTGGACCAAAATCCTAGGGCAGGAATTTCCATCTCACTATTGGCCCCATATTTCACTAGCTCTTTTCTAATGTACATTTCTTAACAGGACTGCTGTGGGGCTGCCACCTGCTCCTTGGGTTTGGCGGGGGGGTTCCCTTTTAAACTGGGTTCAGAGGAGGGATGTGGGGAACCACATTCCAATCTCAGCTTCCTGAAGCGTTGGCCAAAGGAAGAATATAACAATTGCCAGGGAGATTCTTTCAGCCTCATCCAGATGGGGCCTCAACAAGACAGTTCTTATTCTAGTTCCGCGGCCTGATTCTGTGCTGCATCTCTCAGCCTCAAGACATTTGCTGTAAAGGTGGCTATTATTTGTATCATAGGAACTACTAGAGCTCCCAGTGAGATGTCTCCCACGTTGGGTGCTGTACAAACACATCATGAAAAACAGCCCCAAAGAGCTAACACTTCAAACAAGGCAAGGCAAGGAGAGGATAGAAGGAGAAGCAGACAGGAGATCTTTCAGCCTGGTATGGAAGTGAAGAGCAGCCCAGGTACCACGCTTAACGCAACCTCTACACTGCAGCCCACTGCTCTGAAGAGCCAAGACGGCTCAAAGAAAGTGAGCTGGATTCTGTGCCATATTGGGCATCATCAACAGGACTGTATACTCAATTGCAACAAGAGCCACCTCTGCTAGCCCATTGGAGCATTGGTTGCAGTGGTTGCAGAGGTCTAATTCAGTGAGGGCCAAACTTGGCCTGCAGAACCTTTACTAATGTTGCCTGAGCTGCGGATACATGATGCAGGAGCTGTCGTGCGTCATCCACAGATTTGTTCCTTCTGTTCCTCCTGTGCGGCATTGTTCCACTTGTGCAGAGCCATTAATATTGGACCAGCATAGGCAACAGCAGAATCTGACCTGCAGAATCTTTATTCCGGGGGATAATGATGCATGAGAAGGCGAGAACCCAGCTTGACTCTCAGAGGCCAGGACAAGTGTGCCCAGCTAGCAGTCAGGAAAAAATATACAGTTTTGCTTGTAAACTGAGCACCGTCAATTCAGAATCTCCTGGAGAAAGACAATAAATGCGGGATGCTGACAAGTGATGTCAGAGTTGGCCTGCATGATGGGCTTGCTCCAAAGCCCACTGGAGTCAATAGAAAGCGTCTTGTTGACTTCAGTGGGCTTAGGTAGACGTGTACTCATCAGTCCTGAACCAAAGCTACAGTAGCATTGCAGGCTAGATGCACCTTTGCTGAGCTCAGAGGTGCAAGAATAAGGGCACCTCAACGAGGATAAGGGAATTTCTACTCTCAGCGAGTCCACAATGTCCAAAAGGCAAAACCAAGCACAGTCTGCTTGAATCTTCTTGGGCCAGAGAACTGCTAGAGTGATGGCACAGCCGGGGGACGTGGCAGGAGCAAGAACTAATCTTTGAAAGAACAGAGACTGAAGCAGCTGTAGTCCAAAGCGTTAAGAGCTCTCCTGACATAAATAAATACAGCAACTAAACGACATGCCAGGTACTCTGCCCTCGTCTGATAGGACACTAGATACACTAACATAATGGTTTAATACTCTGAAAGAGCTTCAAAGCCCCATAAAGCTAATGCATGCAGGGGGAAGAGGAAGCAGTTGGCTGTTACACTACAAAACAAGATTATAAAGATGTACAGGGCACTAAACAATGGAGTGGGAAAGTGCTCGAGAATCGAATTACGGTTCATAATATTTTCAATCTGGAAGCACCAGAGGGAAGGGGAGGTCATTGTCTATTGTACAATGGAGATTGGATGTACAGGAAGGTGGTGGTGTTGAGTGGCTACAGCAGCAGACGTGGAGTCATGACCCCAGGCTCTATTCCTGACTCTGCCACTCACTCTGTGACATTGGGCAAGTCACTTAACCTCTCTGTTCGTCAGTTTACTCATACACTAGTAGTACAGAAGTAATAATATTTATCTCCACTAGGGTTCTTTGAGGGCTAGGGTTAGGGCAGGCAAAGTGCTAAATAACACATGTTTCACACACAGAAAATTCCAGGTGCAAAAGCAAGAGGACAGTGTAGGAGGAAAGCTATTTTCTTGCCTGTACTCAAGTTCTCCAGTAAGCCCCAGTGCCTGCTGGATGCAGGTGGGTGAAATGAAAATAAGATTTCAAAGACAGATTTTTTTTGTCAAATCATAGCAGCTAATCCATAATCACACGGAACTTGTGAATATTTTAGAAACTTCCTTGAGAGTCTGTAGGTTATGCCTCACGTCCATCCTCCCCTAGAGTCATTACAGTACAGAAACCACTTTTCATGCTGGCAGAAATGGAATCTGGCATTTGCTGAGATGAAGCAGCATTTCTGCCTGCAAAAAAAAAGGGGGGGGGGAGGGAAGGTTTAAAAAAAATCCTAATAGCTCAATGTGCTGGAGAGTACAAAGGGGAAAAGCTGCAGGTTAACATGCTGCATCCTCCGCTTTCAGTGGGTCTCAGTGAATCCCTAGCAGCCAGGAGACTTCTGTTCTTGCTTCTGCCACTGACAGTCTGCTTGTCCTTTGGCAAATCAGTCAGCGTTGCTGCCTCCATTTTTCCCATCTGTAAAATGGGATAACATTTCTTCCTTTCTGCTATAAAGTCCTCGGAAATGGACTGACATATTATTGTTATATATATTACAAGCTTCTAAAAAGCCCCAGTCAGGATTGGGTGCCCATTATGCTAGCCGCTGTTTGGAACATAGGAAGACATGTTCCTTAGCCAGCAGCCAGGTCAGTGGAAATGTCAATCGGTTTTTCTGACTGTGGTGCCCGCTGAGAAGTCTTTGCACAACTCATGCTCTACAGGAATCTCTGTCATGGATCTCCTGATCTCCTTGCATATTAAAGGTATTCTTGGGTAGTTTGTTCATGCCTCCTATGGAATCCCCCTGGGCCCAACAATCAGAAACCGCTCTGGCACGGAGCAGCAGAGAGTGCCGTGTCTTGCCACCAGACTACCCTGCTCTTTGGCTATGTCTATGCTACAGACTTCTGCTGTCATAGCTATGTTGGCCAGGGGAGAGGGAGATGGAGTGATGCCTGATCGACATAGCTGTGTCGGCAGAAGTCCTTAAAGTAGACAGCAAAACTGCATTTTTACCAGCATCGCTTGTTTTGCCCATGGAGGGTGGTTTTACTCCTAGACTTTAAGGTCAGAAGGGACCATCATGATCATCTAGTCTGACCTCCGGCACATTGCCTGCCACAGAACCTCACCCACACACTCCTGTAATAGACCCCTAAACTCTGGCTGAGTCACCGAAGTCCTCAAATCACGATTTAAAGACGTCAAGTTACAGAGAATCCACCATTTACTCTAGTTTAAACCTTCAAGTGACCTGTGACCTGTGCTGCACCAGGTCTTAAGCCATTATAGCTGCGTCCAGACTCGGAGAATTTTGCTGATGATGTATTGGTATTTCTATAGTGGTACTGCACCCCTAATGCGGACATGGCCGCAATATTTCCTCCTCTCCTCCGGCCCACCAGCGCAACCTGCCTATCACCTCCTCCCTTAAATAGCTAGAATGGTGTTTTACCTCTGGTATTCTGTGCTCCACACAGGATTGTCTGCTACCAAAACTTCTCAGTGGACTGGTGGGATTGGCAGTTTCCCCTGATTATTCCCTTTCACTCCCTCCGCGTCTCCAGAACTTGTCTGTTGCTGGCCCAGACAGCTGCCTTTGTCCAGGCTTTAGAAGCTGTCTGCTTCATTTCTTTGGTGAATTGACAGCTGTGGGGCCCAGACTGGACAGCTAGGGTGAGGGGAAAAGAAAAGAGAGGGGAATCACAATGGCTGCAGCAGCGGTTGGGGGAAGTGAAATAGTTCAAAGGCTCTCTGAAGCATTATCAGGGCTTTCTCAACAATCTTGCTTCAGCAACTGGCTGTCCCTTCTCAAACACCTTTCATGGTGCTGCTATCTCAGCTCTTGGCTAAATGTCCTGTGTAAACAGAAGAACAGACAAGGATAAAGCTTTGGGAGGTATGGAGCAGGGTTTGTCACCTTACTGGCGCTGAATATTGATTATACATATAGCTCCTAAGTTTCTTATGATTAAGGCTACGTCACAGGTATTTTTAGTAAAAGTCATGGACAGGTCATGGGCAGTAAACAAAAATTCATGGCCCGTGACCTGTCCATGACTTTTACTATATACCCCTGATTAAAACTTGGGCTGGGGGCTGCGGGTGGTCTGGGGACGCTGTGGGTGCTGGGGGGGCCGTGGCCCAGGACCCCCGCTGGTGCTGGTGGTGGGGGGGGGGGTTGGCAGGCTCCCTACCCGGCTCCTGCCGGCATGTCCCTGCAGCTCCTTGTGGGAGGGGCGGCCAGGGTGGCTCCACACGCTGCTCCCGCCACAAGTGCCAGCTCTGCAGATCCCATTGGCCAGGAACTGCAGCTGTTGGGGCAGCGCCTGTGGGTACAGGCAATGCGCAGAGCCCCTTGGCCCCTCTGTTTAGGAGCTCCAGGGACATGCCAGTGGGAGCCAGGAAGCTCCCCCTCCCCTCCCCCCGAGGTAAGCGCCGCCCTGCATCCCAACGCCCTGCCCCAGCCCTGAGCCCCCTCCCACACACCCAAACTGTTGCTGGCCCAGAGGCTGCCCGGCTCGGGCTTTAGAAGTCATGGAAGTCACGGAATCCGTGACTTCTGTTACAGACACGCAGCTTTACTTGCAATATATGTAACCCCTTTGAAGATATTGCTCCTGAAATACCACAATGAGCATGTAGGGGATTTACACCACACTACAGCAGCAATGGTGGCAAAAGTTCATGTCTCCATTTCCCAGATTACCTGGGTCCAGGGTGAAGAGAGATCCGGCTAGCAACACTCCTAGCAACAACCATTCATTAGCCAGAGCTCAGAGAGAAAGGGTTTGGCTTTTCTTTTGGGGTTGGTTGTGTTTAGGGTGTAGCAGAGCGTAAAGCCTGGCAGCCAGGGTGGACCCTTCTCCCCTCCACATTCCTACTCAAGAGAAGACTTTTAACTCCTTTTGGGATGTCTGGCACATTGGACAGTGTCATCACAGCAGAGACCCAGAGACCCAGAAGGCTGAAGAGAGTCACAGTCAGACTACCAAGAGCCACCCTAACTGCACATTGGGATCCTGACCAGAGAGCCACAAGAATGATCTGACCATCCTTGGTGTGGATGCTTTGTAAGACCCCCCCCCCCTATTTAGTTTGTTTTAAGCCAGCCCTGACTTCAGCTCTGCCCCACCCATCAACAACTGAGTCTAAACTCTCTATTTGCCTAGGCAGATGCTAGAAGGGACATGGTGTTGTTTGTACTGTCAGTACTTTTGGAGGCATAGAGATTATGTATTGTCTTTTATTTTCCTTTGATCCCTTTTTCCATTGTCTCCTATCCTGAGTTCCCCCAGACCTAATAAAGCCCCAGTTACCATTTTACTCCCCTGGGAATTGCAGTAGATATTTTATTTTTGTGTGCTCTGACTGACATTTGTTTGGATGTTAAAATATTTTCCCAAGGGACAAGCCCTCTGTGTTCTGTGCCCTAGGAGGGGTTTCCTTGGGTGGAGACACCAGGAGCCTTTATAGGTGAACCCAGGACCCATAACCATGAGGAGAAAAGGGAAAAGGCTGCAGCCACGCCTCAGGGCTGGGATTACATATTTTTAAATGTCAGCTTCTGGGTCCTTCCTGTTCACTAGGTAACTGTATAAATACTCCCCGAGTCTAAGGAGTGTATTGACCCAGGGTACTTTTTTTCATTGCATCCGCATTATGCTGAAAAGTGCTCTCCATCCTGTGAGCACTGCCTCCTAGGTGCCCCTGTTTGACTAGTAACTATTCCACGTCCCTTGTCTGCATGCCCAACACAAAGATGGCCACCTTGGATTCTAAGCCATGCAGTCCTTGATTGCAGTAGTAGACAATTCTTTGCATAAAGCAACAGAGGGTCCTGTGGCACCTTTAAGACTAACAGAAGTATTGGGAGCATAAGCTTTCGTGGGTAAGAACCTCACTTCTTCAGATGCAAGAAGAAGTGTCTTGCATCTGAAGAAGGGAGGTTCTTACCCATGAAAGCTTATGCTCCCAAAAGTTCTGTTAGTCTTAAAGGTGCCACAGGACCCTCTGTTACTTTTTACAAAGAAACCATGTTTATTAGCCTGATTATTTTTAAAAATCTTCTTTAGAATCAAACTACATATTTTGTCATATTGTGATGAATGTATTGAATCATTTTGCTTGGTGTGCATGTGATATTATGTATAATACAACCTAAGGGGACAAAATAGCTTCAAGAGATTAGCTAATGAGAACTAAACTATGCGTTTCAGAAGGTGTTGTTAGCATATTTTTCATCAATACTATACTTAACAGCGACTACCTAGCAGGAAATGGTATTTAACCTCTTGTTTTAGTGTAACGAGATTACTTTGTGTGCTTGTGTTNAACAGAGGGTCCTGTGGCACCTTTAAGACTAACAGAACTTTTGGGAGCATAAGCTTTCATGGGTAAGAACCTCCCTTCTTCAGATGCAAGACACTTCTTCTTGCATCTGAAGAAGTGAGGTTCTTACCCACGAAAGCTTATGCTCCCAATACTTCTGTTAGTCTTAAAGGTGCCACAGGACCTTCTGTTGCTTTTTACAGATTCAGACTAACACGGCTACCCCTCTAATTCTTTGCATAGTGTCTCTTGCCACCTCCTCTTTGCTTCTTGAGGGCAGCAGTATGGTCCAGTGGATAGGTGATGAGAGTGGGAGTCAGGAGACCTGGCTTCGATTCTTGGCTCTGCGGCGAGACCTTAGGCTAGTTCCTTCATCTCTGTGCCTTCGTTCCTCCATTTTAAAGTTGGGTATGAGCATGTTCCTTTCCCAGTCTGCTCCTTTTCCCTTAGGCCTTCTTCCATCCCCAGTCTCTCTTTCTCCCTCCTCCAAGGAATCCATATTCAGTGCAGGGTTTGGAAGCTGTGCAGTAATTAGGGCATTTTGTAACCTCTGATAAGGCCTATATTTAACAGGCTACAATATACTTCATTTACTTTCATTGTACGCTCCCCATCTTATTATGACAATGGGGCCCTGATCCTTGCAATTCAAATGATAAATAGCAACAATTGGTGCCACAGCTTTGAATTCCTTCATTTTCATGCGTGTAAATTCTCCGCCTAAACAGGCTGTTTGTATTCCCTCCTATAAAAGGTTTGTAACACACATAGAATATGCATCACTGTATCAATTAAATGTATCCTCCGTTCCCTGCCACAAATGGAACAAAGCAGAGGTCAGTGATAAGACGATGTTTCCAGGTCTCTACGAGTACATTGTTTTTAACAGACAGAAATAGCTGTGTTGGAAGAATCAAAGGCACAGAAAGAACAACTGATGAGACGAAGGGTTGGGGAATGCACGAAACATTCGTCTTTCATTAAGACTGTTATATTGAGTCTGTTATATAAAATAACTAAAAATATCCCTTCCCCACTGTGCAGTCTGTCCTCTGTATTGTGTGACCTGCTGCAGAGTATCTGAGGAGGGGATGTCCCCAGCAGTGTATTTCCCCATTTATTATGGTATGGCATTGCTGTTTTCCTTGTCCTTTCAACTTAGAGCTTGTTATGCATCTAGACTTTCATATCAGAGAGATGCAGGGAAATTGCTATATGCTCATCATAATAATGGCCTGTGTTTTGTAGCCGTTACTATCCCAAAGGAGCCCAGTGCAATTTACAAGCATTAAAGCACCATTTTCACCCAACACTGAAATACAACTCCCTCCAGAGTGGAGTTTGGCAGCTGTTCCTAGTACACAGTAGGAGTTTAGGACCGGGAGTGAACAAATGCTGGAGGAGTTTAAGGTGGACATTGCATTTCCCACACTGGAATTTGGCCAGGAAAGCAGGGCTATTGCTCACCCTCTTGCCAGGAGTGCCATAGGACCTTTATAAATGGAGAATTAAGGGCTCAGCTCTAGGACTTGCCTGACAAACAGCCCCACCAATAGCACAATGACCCCTGGCACCAGGCTGAGATATTGATTCAACACTGTCTTAGAAGCAAGAGTGTCACTTCTGAGTTGCCAGCACCACTCCCGGAAATAGTTTCATGATCAATCAAACTAACTGTTTTTAAATAGTGACTTTTAACGTTCAGCTGCATTTGATGGAGAAAATGGCTTTGCTCTTTGGAAGAAGAGCTTTCCATTAAACCAACACTCACTCAAGCTAGATGACGGCATCTCGCTGTTTCAAGGGTTGCAGTGGCCTTTGCTCAGTTATACATCCCCATGGCCCTTTTCGTCTCTGCACCAAAGCTCTTCTTGCAGGAGATTCATGTGCAGAGGCAAAGACGCAGATGCTTTTACAGCGCCTCCATTGATCTGTACTTGGTTTTGATGTCTTGACTGGAGGAGGAGGCTCAGAATAGACCAAAAGAAATCCCATGTTAATCATAGAATCATAGAACTGGAAGGGACCTTGAAAGGTCAGCTAGTCCAGTCCCCTGCACTCAAGGCAGGACTAAGTATTATCTAGAGCATCCCTGACAGGTGTCATCATGTAATGTAACATCCCTGACAGGTGTTAATGTAAGTGCACTTCTCTGTTCTTTTGCTGTGGGTAACATTATGAAAGGAGAAGAGGCCTCTTTAATGAGGAGGCAGGTATGTATCTGTAGATCAAAGGTCTGCTCACCCTTCCTTACTGGAGGAAAGTGGCGCCATTGACAGAGTAGGGACTGTGGGGTTGTCTCCCAATTCTTTGTGCTGTTGACATGGATTCTGAAAAGGGAGATGCTCGTTGTTTGTTTCTAAGAGGTCTATTCCTGACTCTCAGGAGAGAGGCACCCATGAGCCTATGTATGACAGCTCTGTGTCACCTGAACCCCTCCTGAGCATAGGTGGGCCAGTTGTTGAAGGGGGGGGGAATGATGCCTGGAATGGGTGAAGAATTCATGAGCTCCCCACCAACCACGTGTCCCTCTGCAGGTTCTTGTACCTTTCCCCACAGGGCAGCATTGACCCCCTCTGAGCAGCCCCGGGGGTTCTGAGGAAGAGCACCTGCGTGGGAGGCACTGGGATACTACAGTGCTAAGGAGCCATTTAGGAGTCTGGCTCTAGGACCGGGATGGGTTCTGGCTCAAGCTCCAGCAGGAGACAGCTCTGCCAGTTATTTATTTCTGTTCGAAGAGCAGAATGGTATCTTCCTTCTCCTGTTGGAGCTGCTACCTTTCCCTCACAAAATGCTTCGGGTCCCTTCTGGGGAGCTGCTGGTGAAATCACATTTTACTGCTGGATTACGGGTGTGCTTAATTTTAATTCCTTGCCCCTGCTGTTCTGAGCCTGCTGCAGGGCAAAGGTCTCTCTCTCATTACAGCTCTTGGCCACAGTGCGGCTTAGACTCTGGCGTGCAGCTGTGCTGCTCTCCCTGCAGATCTGACTGCTTTTTCAGGAACCTGCCAGAGCTCTGGGGACTGCCTCCCCACGGCAGTTCTCAGAAATAATTGTGAGGCTATTTACTGCTGACCTACTAATGATCTGTCCTTCCTAATGCAAGCGTATTCAATCGGTGCTCTATAATCTGCGCTGGTTGCCTAGGGACCCTGGGGGAACTTTTAGGTATTGTTTTTGACTTGTAAAGGTCTAAATGTCTACCTGAGAGACCAGCACTCTCCCCAGTCCGTCTGACAGCAGCTGAAATCAGCGGAGACACTTGAGCTGGAGTCCCAGTGGTATAAAGGAGAAGAGGACTGCTGGCAGGGCCTTTTCTATGAGGGATTTGGAATTCATTCCCCATCTTGGTCTGAAGCAGCCTGTATCTGATGTCCTCCAGGGCATGCTGCAAAGCTAATGTGGAAAAAGTGGGAGAAGGGGAACTGATATATATGGGGAATTGATTTGGAGTTGCCTGGCTCACTGCGGGTGGGTTATATTGCATTGTCATTCTGCACTTGAGCTGTACTATTTGTGATGTATTCTGTGTTAAGAGCACCTAGAAGACATGGATGCCCTTTGTGAAATGTTTATATACATCTGTAATAGTACCTTAGCTGTCGTCTCTTAAGGATCTGCCATGCTGCTCCGTTCCCACGAGCACACTTTCTGCGTTTCCAACTTAACTTCTGGTTTTGGTGCATCATGCCAAAGACAACCCACAGATCAAACCAACGCTGGAATAAATTGGCCTGTATGTGTCTGAGATGTGAGGCAGCAAGGTCTGGTTTCCAGAGTGGGAGATTTTTCTGCTGCGGAAAAAAAACTAGTGACAATTTACCAGCCCACATACAAAATCTGTTTGTCTTCCCTTCGCCGTGATGGTTGGTAATTGAGATTTTATTCACCTAGCACAAAACCTGACTCATTGTAAGTGGGAGAGGTGAGGAGAATTTTCACAAGGCTATTTGCGTTCCATTTGTGACTTACCCACTGACTCACTGGAAGCCTGATCTAATGCTCATTGAAATCATTTGGAGTGGTTCCCTGCGTGGACTTCAGGAAAGTCTCCTATTGCGCTGCTTTGGTTTCCCCGTCATTACAGTGGGGATGAGACTGCTCCCAAATGTGTAATAAAGCACTTTCAGCTCCTCAGATGAAAGAATCCATGTAAGAGTTGAAGTATTCATGTTTTTTCAGGGCCTTGGCAGGGTCTGTCAGCCTGCAATGATCTAGCACTTCAGCCAGTGTGGGAGTAAATAGGATGTCAGAGCTACTAACTCTGCACAACACCTAATGGAGCATTCTCCTTTGGCTGGCGCAGTAGCAATCTGTGTTTTTGGAGCAGAAGTCTGTTACTTCTCCTCCCCGTGTGGTTAGCCGGTGGCAGTGGTGCCTGACTTAGCATTGTTGTGCACTGCATAAGAGCTTCCCTGTGAACAGCTATTTCTCTTTTGCTAACACATAACCTAGGCCCTGAAATATTATGGAGAGGGGCCTCCTAGATGTATTTAAGATAGGCTCAGATTCGCTGTAGATGTAAATGGGTGAAACTCCATTGAGTTGCACCCATTTCCACCAGCAAAGAGCCTGGCTCTTAATTTTAGTTCCTTTTGCTTGCTCTGCGTCTCCAGGGCTGTGCATTAGCTTTTCTAGGTGGTATTTCATTCTTAAGGCGCAATCATCGGCTATGTGAGCTGAGACTGCAAACAATGATCTGCGCAAGGGCTTTGATGTGAACATTCAAAACAGCGCAGGGAACGAACTACAAGATGAGAGGACAATTGGAAAGGGGAAGCCAGAGCATTTCCTAGGGGTTCACATTTTTTGTTTTGTTCGAGCAGCTCCGTAAGTCATGACCGGGGATAAAGCAGCAGCTCCTGAGATTCCTCTTAGCTCCTTGGTGCTGGCAGGAATTGCACTTCCCTGGACTCACAAACTGGCATGTGCTGAGAAAAATCCGACTGCTGCCGTCAAAGGTTCAGGGAGTGCTGCTATGAATAAGTATTTTCAAGGCTCTGTCACTTATCTGCAGTGCCTTCTAGTCAAGCAATAGATGATTCTTTTTGAGCTGTGGATTTCTAGAGGGGAGCCTAGGCAGAGAGAGAAGCTAATTGATATGAATCGTGTGTCTTGGGCTAAGCCGTAGGGAAGTGAGCGCCGTCCAAGAGATGCACAGAAGGTATTCTCTCACTGGCATGCTGTTCATTCCTCCTAAAGTACAGGCTGGATTTCCTCTTCTTCTGTCTTCTCCTTTATGTGCCCACTTTGTGCCTTGTATGGGGTATGTCTACATGAAAGCTGGGAGCTCTGCTTAACCCAGTGCACAAAAATAGCAGCATGGATTATGCAGCGTGAGCCACCCGAGTATGAACCAGGGGGGTGCGAGGGCTTGTATTCAGGCAGCTAGCCCGTGCTGCCCCCATACTGCAAAGTCCATGCTGCTATTTTTAGGGGCTCAAGCAGAGCTAACACATGTCTGTCTGCCAAGGCTGGCAGATACGCTCCCAGCTGCAGTGTATGCATACGCTCTTGGAAACTGCTTGCACTGCAGGGAACTTTCCCCTGGCACTTTACTTACCCAGTTGACTTTCAGCTCTGTAATGACAGGAGTCACCGCCGTGACGTATTGTTCCTTTCAAGCTTCAAGACCTGATTTCATCCACAGAGACGCCTTGCCCATGTCTGCAACGGCAGCATCAGGTATAGGTTAAGTAGGCATCACTTAGAATGGTATGTTCTCGATCAGATGTTTTGCAGTTCACCTTTAATTATCGCCATTTATTGTGACTTGACATATAAAGCTGCCTCAGGGTCATTTTATTTTTCACACATGCGCGCGCGCACACACACACACACACATAGGTTCTTTTGTCTTGCTTTCTGTGTTTGCGTTCAAAATACAATGTCTTGGCCTCTCTGGTTTTGCTGGAAGACACGAAAGATGGTGGGATCGCGACATTGCACTAGACTGAAGCTTTAGCTGCAACGTACTTCTCCCGGATTTCCAGCTGTAAAGGGGATATTGAGTCAGACTCTCTGAAAGCTCTCACTTCCTCGTGTTTAAAAACTTGTTTTAACTCTGCCAAGCAGTTCGTAGGTTCATAGATTAGAAGGCCAGAAGGGGCCACTGTGATCAGCTAGTCTGACCTCCTGTATAACACAGCCCATAGAACTTTCCGGAATGAATTCCTCTCTGAAATACAGTAGATCTTTCCGAAAAACATCCAGTCTTGATTTATAAATTGCCACCACAACCCTTAGTAAATTGCTCCAATACTTAATTACCCTCACTGCTAAAAATTTGCATGTTCTTTCCAGTCTGAATTTGTCTAGCTTCGAGTTCCATTGGATCGTGTTAAGCCTTTCTCTGCTAATTTGAAGAGCCCTTGATCAAATATTTGTTCCCCATGTAGGTATTTATAAACTGTGATCAAGTCACCCCTTAATGTGCTCTTTATTAAACTATACAGCTTGAGCTCCTTGAGTCTGTCACTATAAGGCATATAGAGAAGGCACTACATGTAAGCACTGGGAATAATTCCACAATCCACACCTCTACAGCTGATGAGTGGGAAAATACAACTCAAGTTTCAGCCTATTGTGGGTCTTTATCCCCCTCTAGTCCTCGGGGGTCCTCAAAAAACAAACACACACAGGGGGCTGAAGTTCCTGCTGTCTGTAGGATACAAAAACAGGCAAGGGAGGGGAAAAAAGCTGGGAGGAGGAAGAGGGATAGCTCAGTGGTTTGAGCATTGGCCTGCTAAACTGTAGGTTGTGAGTTCAATCCTTGAGGGGGCCATTTAGGGATCTGGGGCAAAAATCTGTCTGGGAATTGGTCCCCCTTTGAGCAGGGAGTTGGCTTAGATGACCTCCTGAGGTCCCTTCCAACTCTATGATTCTATGGGAAAATCATTGAGGTTTTCATCATAAAGGAGTAACTCCTTTTCCCCTTTGAAATTTACATTGATACGGGGGCACCAGAATAGCACTAAACCGACTGTTGGCTCTTACCAACAGGCCAGTCCTGATTCACTCTTTTCTCGGTGCATAGTTCATACCCACCCAGTCTGCCCTCTCAAAGCAGCCTCACTTTGCACCAGCTGCGGGAAATGTTTTGTGCCAGCAAATGCGACGTTTCCAGTTCTATGGCTCAGCTGTCAGACTAGCACCTTCCCCAGGTACTTACATGATTATTGTTTAAACTCCTTGCTTTGCCTTGGTTGTAATTTGTGTGTTCCAATATCCACCATCGCTTTCCTTGCTCGCATCAATCATTGCAGGATTGAATAATCTACAAAATAGCCGCCTGTCTTCTTGTAGTTCCTGACCCACACGGAGCTGTGTGTGCGCGCTGTGCCAGGAAGGAGGGTGTATGGGCCTAGGTTAATTCATATGCTGGGCCTACAGGAAAGTGAACAGCCAGGAAGATTGGTTACAGCACCCCATTGCATAGAGATTGCAAGCTGTTTGGCTCCTCCTGCTGCCTAGGGCAGGAGACACGTGGAGGATGGGGCTGGAAGGACAGAATGGCAGAAATCACTCTTAGCGTGAAAGAAAGAGGAGATCCAGAATCTGCCCTGGAGCTGAAACGCAGCCTGCTGTACATCAGGGTCTGATGTCATATTGCTGGTGTTAGAGGTGAGGGGCCAGATCTTCACCTGGAATAAGTTGGTGCGGCTCCATTAAAGTCGGTGGAACTATGTTGATTTACACCAGCCGAGGATCAAGTCTGAGATCAGTACCTGTCGTGGCCATCCTTGATAGGGTAGTGAAACGTCAGTAATAACATCTGTGCTATTCTTGGTATTCCGGGAGTTGGTCAATGGCGTAACCCACCCCGCAGCTCTCAGCTCCACCCAGTTCAGTGCAGTGAGTACAGCGGCCATCCAAAGGACTGGCCAAGATCATTTCCTCAAACATGGACTTGAACTGAAGGTGAAACAAAATTGTCCTGGGTATGATCACTGCAGGTGGGTGGGAGGAGTGGCCTACAGATGTGGTTCTCTGTACAGGTTTCAGTGCATTTCTTCATTTGTTTGATTCTTCCTTCCTGATCTCCATTTGACTGACTCTCTTCCTTGACTGTGTTCGTTTGAGCTCCTGCTAGAACTCAGCCTTGTGTGCCCCTGCTCCATGGCCTGTCTGCTATCGAGCTATCTGCCAGAAGAGCAGGGAAGACTGGGGATGAACGGGGGAGTAGCGAGTGTTCCCAAAACAAAGAGGTTTTCATGCTGTTCTCTTTCACCTGCATTGTGTGTGTCTCTATCCCAGACTGACGTGGAACAAAGTACATTCCTGTGACTTGATTAAAGCAGCTTGCCCCATTGCATGCTGGCATTTAAACAGAAAATTAGCTTTCCAAGCACTCCTGTTGAGAATAAATAGTCTGTCACGACGGATTTGCTGATAGCTTGACCATGATTGTCTGTGACAGTGGAGCAATCTACATAAACTGTAAATCCAGATCCGGAGAACATCCTTTTCCAAAAGCAACACAACCAAATGTTGTTTACACAGCTGATCATTCCCTCCCCAGGATGGCGTTCCCACCGGAGCCAGCGTTGGTGGAAGAGCATGATATGCAACAAACTCCCTGGAAAAGGCATTTGCTCTGCAGATGTGTGTTGGTAGGTCTCAGGAAATAGCACTGCACATAGTGTTGGAAAGACATTTGGCAAAAAGACCACTGCAAACTCCAACCAGTTTTACTGAGATTCAGGCTTGACACAATATAAACTTGAAATAAAGCTATATCTTCACAATTAAAAAAAACAGCTAAAATGAAATAGCCTGGAATTTTAATACAGAATGAAACACTCCAACCTTCTCTGACCTTACCCCCAAACACCTCTTTCTCAACTTGGTTTCCCAGTAAGGAAGACCAACTATTTCCAGTGTCTGCTTGACTCATTGGGCAAATGCTGATGTTTTCCATCTCAAAGAGGATGTCCAGTTTTCTTTTGGGAAGTTAGTGGGGAGGGAGGGAGGAACAGGAGCCAGCAGGAGGGACTCAAAGAAGCAGAGGAGGAATTCGGGAAGGCATGTGAGATATTGGGGAAGGTATCAGGGGAACAGCAGAGGTAAGTCGCTAGGGAAGGTAGGAAGTAGCTGCAGGGTTTGGGATGGAGTCAGGGAAATGGCAAAGGGGAGTTGGGATGGCATCTGGAAATGTAGTGGGAGGCCACAGTGGCATCTGGAAGGGCCTGGGAAACTGCAGAGGGGTGTCTAAAGTAGTAGTAATTTAAATCTAATGTGACTGCACTTAGCATAGGAGACAGCACTGACTGTAAGCAGTGGTGTTGACTTCCAGGGGTTTGTTTAATGTTCGGTGTGCAGACTCCTAAAGTATCTCTGAATTATTTTTCTGGGCCGCATTGCCTAGAGAACAGGGAGTGATGGTGCCAGGAGCCCTCAGGGAAAGGGAGGGTGCAAAATTAGGTTCTGTAAACATCCAGCCAAGCCAGCGTTCAGGAGACGGCACAAGACTTTCAGAAAGCTGGCTTAGGTTTGGAAACTGTTCTTCCCCTGTGTTGTCCAGTTCTTTTCCAGACAGCTCCCAGTAGTGCTGGCAGTCTGCATTACACATTTTGTAAGCTGTATTACAGATGGATCCATAATGCCCTTGATAATTCAGCTGAATTTCATAACCTCATGAAACTGGCCAATCAGCCTGATATTTAAAGTTGATTGCATCTGGCTCCCTACCATGGATTTTGAAAATATCAACTTGGCAGCTTCTTTAAATGTTAAAGATCAGGGATACTGTATAGTGCCAAAAAGAAGGCACAGGCAGGAGATAATTTGTCCTATGTGTGAACTCGAATGCAGGAATAGGTGGTGTGGAGGGACAGGGACAAAAATGGTGAAACAAGCGTATTTTTTTTTCATTCATATGTGTGGTGAGCAGAGAGTTCTATTTTTTTCTCTTGCAAGTTTTCATGACGGAAGATCATAAGTGTTGATCAATTGCTGCAGAAGATACACAGGGTCACAGTTTAAATCTGAACAGTGAGCATCTTTCATACTGAGGGAAGCTTAAATGTCTTGGCTTTGACACCTCGGCAGCCTCTCATTGGGATGATTAGAAATGTGGAGATTGGCGCACTGAAAAGCTGGCATTAAAGAAGCCTGGAACAGCTCTTTATTCATCCTTGTAAAGGCTCGTCTGGACACCCAAGTGTCTCATTCGTCCATTCTCCTTTTGTTCGGGTGCAAGTGAGAAGTGGCTTTTCCACATCAGAGTGGGGATCGCTTTAGAACCAGATTTCTTTCTTTTGATTAATTTTGAATTGTTTTATGGGCTTTAAGAAAAGGCCAGGCAGAGAACAAGCTGAGGACAAGCAGGAGAAGGAGGGCAGAAGAAAGGAACCAGGAGAGAGAATGGTCCTGTAGCAATAGAGCCATGTCGATAATACCGTCTCTGTGTAATATGCTGTATGTTTGTGACTGACCTGCAATAGTGCACAGTCGGTAGCTGTCGCTACGTGAATATGCACAAGCTGGGATGTGGTGAAGGTACAGGGAACAGTGCTAGCCATCACGGCCAGATAGATTTGCAGGCAGCACACCGTGTACCCTTTCAAATGGCAGCAGAGCCCCTCTTCAGCACGCACAGTCCCAGTGGCATTCCCGTTAGTCTCCCACTGCCACATGGCCCTGCCTCATCCTCCCACAAAGCAGGCCGTGCCTTAAAGCCATACTCTTGCCCTTAATTGCGAGCAGCCACCTGCTTGTAAAAAGTAACCTCTGTATCTATTCTCCTGAGCGCTGCTCTTCCTAGAGTTCTCGCTTCACTGGTGTAATCTAGAACAGGGGGCAATTCCCACTTCATTGCAGCGGCTTTGATTTCACCAGCCTGCCTTTCCCTTGTTGCTCTCGGATCTTTTACATTCCTGTAGCCAAAGAGAAGTTCCCGCCTATAACTGCTGTTCGTCCCAAGAGAATACAACCACTCCCACCCCTCCCAGCCAAGGGTCTCCTCCTTCATCCTGCAGGAGAGGAAGCCAGTCAAGGGGATAATACCCATCACTTCAACAACACCTTTCCTCTGAAGGTCACAAAGGGCTTTGCAAACATTCATTAATTTAGCCTGCCAACACCACTGAGAATAGTAATACTATTACCTCTTAATGCTGGGTGAACTGCGTCACCAAAAATGAGTGACTGCCAAAGTTCCCACAGCGAGACCTTCTCAGAGCCTGGAATGTGCAGACTCTCTGATACCATTGTGATGGACGTGGTATAAAAACCTAGATGCACAGGCACAGGAATCCTGGCTTCCTGTCCAGCCACTAGGCAACGCTTCCCAAAACTGCCCCCGATGCCGCTCAGAAAAACATACTCCATACATAATCCTCGCTGTTACTTCTCGATTCTATCCTTTTGGGTCTGCTCTTACCTCTAGGCTCCCATGTCGCTCGCGTATCTTATACTGACTTTCCAAAGAGAATGTGCCCTCGCTCCAAGACAACGCGTGTAAGACCATGACTGCGCCGATTGCAGTATTGGGCACTTGTTTAAGAAACTACTTTGTGCTGCTTTTTTATATCTGTGTCCAAATGCTTTTAAAAATTCAAGCCCGACCGGAGCCTTTGGTTCAGAGGGTGCTGCTTTGTAAATCTCTCCGAGCAGCGTGGCCGCCGTCATTCCGAGCATCATCGCAGCTTTGCCCCAGCCGGTCTGCTCTGCCTTTGTTTTCTGACCTCCTCTTTCCCCACTGTTAGACACAGGGCTGCTGTCATGAAGGAAAAACACTTTTGTTCTTTAAATCTTTGATAGAGTCGAGGTTTATAAAAAATTGAACACAAGCCTTTAGGGAGCAATCGCTCTGCAATCTGTCCAGCAGACCAGGAGCTTGGGCGCCTTTGGTTCAGGCAGAGACAGCTGTTGTTGGAAGGATGGCGTTGGCTTTTTCAGCCTGTCACCTCCCCCCGCTTGGACAGCTTTGCACCTGTCTAGTTCCAGAGAGACGGGGCTCCTTGTGACTGACATCTGGCTGGTGTTCATCCAGGAGTAGCCTCTGACGGGTGATCTGCAGGCCTAATTGTCCCTAGCAGATTTTTAATTCATTTCAGAGCGGTTTTTTAAGAGGAAAGTTTTTATTTTACAGAGTCTGTAAGTTGGGGTCTTGAAGTCAGTGGGAGCTGAGAGCTCTCAGTACCCTGCAGGAGCGAAAACTGGTACCCTCTGTCTTTAAAAAAAACAACAACCCAACTGCTCTGTGTTCAGCCCCCACTGGTCTACAGTGGATCTACATTCATATCTGGGGAATCACAGTTCATTCCCACTGCACTGCTGGGCTCAATTCTTTAATTAGGAAAGCTCCTAACCCTGAAGAGGGAAGTCCTCTATTTAAGAGGTTCATCAGCAGCACAAGTTTTCTCATGCTGCCTCATTAGCACCTATCTTCCTTTCACCGGGAAGGGACAGAGGCCCCAGTCCTGCCAGGGCCGACTCTAACTTTTTTGTCGCCCAAAGAAAAAAAAGAGCGCCGCCCCACCTTAACACTCCCCCCCGAGCGCCGTGCCACCCCCCGAAACACCCCACCGAGCGCTGCGCCACGCCGCCGAAACAAAAACAACAACAAAAAAAAGCCTCGCGCGCCGCCCCACCAAAAACAAAACAAAAAAAAGCCCTGAGTGCCCTCCGCCACCCCAAGATTGGCCACCCCTTATAAGGTGCGGCCCCAAGCACGTGCTTGGTTGGCTGGTACCTGGAGCCAGCCCTGAGTCCTGCAACCAGTTCCATGTGTGTGGATCTCAGTGCCCAGACAGAGCCCCATTGATGTCCAGGACTCCTTGTAGGCAGGGTCAGCTCCAGGCACCAGACAACCAAGCACGTGCTTGGGGTGGCACCTTATAAGGGGCGGCCAATTTTGGGGTGGCGGGGGGCGCTTGGGATTTTTTTGTTTTGTTGTTTTGGTTCAGTGGGGCAGCACTCAATGTTTTTTGTTTTTGTTTCGGCCGGGCGGCGCTCGGGGAGCGGGGGGGGGGGGGGGCAAAAAAGTTAGAGCCGGCCCTGCTTGTAGGCACATTTGGGGGAGTGCAGCCCAAGAGGTTCTGTGTCTGTGCTTCTGTACAGAAGCTGCCAACCAAGATGCAAGCTGTCCTGGGGATTTCTGGGTCCCTGGACCCGTCTCCAGGACCTTGCTCTACACTGGAATGTGCCTCTCCATACTCTTAACCCCATGGTTTTGTGACTATCCTTTGGCTTGGGAAGGAGAAGTTGGTTTTTAAGACATGAGAAGTCAAACTGACGAGCCAGAAGACTTGCTAACCACCCCCTCTGTGTCTAGCAAACGCTGAGCTGGCAGAACAAGAGGCTTATTTCAGCGCGTAGGGAAGCTGGCTGTTGCTGAGGTGCTGAAATCTTGTCTTGTTGATTGCTTTAGCGCTCCTGTTGGACGAGAGCAGGGTCTCTGTTTAGAGACCATTTCCTTCCCCCTATTAGAAATGTCGTTTTGGTGTGGTAGAAAAAAGGTCCTTTGAAGGGGAAACAGAGATTGGTGTGGACATTTCTTCTTCCCAGAGCACCAACCTATTAGAAACATAAACTGCCTGGGGAAAAAAACAATTGGAATGACACACCGGATTTTAATTGATCACGGAGTAAGCCACCTCAGGCAGAGTTAGGTGATCCAGGATCTGCCTTATTTGCGGCCAGCCAGCAAAATGCACTCATTTGGGGAGATAGCTCGTCATCCAGCTGATTATATAAATTGCTTGACAGGTATTAAGTCCCACCTGAACTTGGTCTTGACGCAGTCAGATGCAAATAGATGCTTAGCCAATGGATCACTGATTACCTACAGCACTTGGAACTGCTGCACTTTTAATAGCAGCAGTGGATTTTAATATATCTGTGTAACAGTGCTGCTTACAAAACCAGAATTTGCCTCAGTGCATGTCATTATTTCAGGCCCTACAGGAGGCAAAATACAGATTATACAGGAATTGCCATGGCCTGCAGTACAGTATTCTCTGTTACACAGACAAGGATGGGGATCGACACCACTGTGACGCTGGCTGACCAGGTCATGTCAGAGTATATTCAGGTCAATTCGCTTGTCTATTAGTATAGATCCAAGTGATTAGTGTTTTGGGTGTTTAAACTTCGTAAAACGAATGGGATGTTACATGCATTGTTTTCACTTCTGTTTCTGTTGTAATGTAATAGCAAACATTTACATTGTGTGTACCCCTGTAATGAAATAACTCTCCAGACATCAAAGAAGCCTTGGGGAATGCTAAGGAAGGACTTTATCAGAAAAGGTGCTACAGTAATTCCAAAGTAAATGGCCATTGTGTTGATGACCTGAGGTGAGGTGCATTCCTCACAGATTGTCATCAAAGGAAAAGCCCATGTGGGTAGAGACACTGTCAGCTTGTTTTCTGTGTGAAGATACTATAAACGTGCATGCAAAGAAAGATCCTTTTCTCTAGGCTGTTTGGATTCTAACAGGACAGAATAACTGAACGAGAAGACAGAGATCCCCAGAGTTACTTTGGGTAGCCCTGAGAGTCTTTTGGGAAACTGACAGATTACTACACCTCTGCTACCATTTGGAATTACAGACTGACTTACCTGCTTTATCCTCTCAGTAACTTTCATTCTTTTTTTTTAGCTAATAAACCTATAGTTAGTTTACTATAGAATTGGCTGCTAGCATTGTCTTTGGCATAAAATCTGGCGTACCAGTTGATCTGGGGTAAGTGACCGGTCTCTTAGGACTGAGGGAAACCTGATGTGGTGTGATTTTTGGTTTTAATAACCTTTTATCACAAAGTTCAGTTTGTCTGGGTGGTCAGAGAGAATCAGGAGAGGCTAAGGGGACTGTCTGTGGCTCCATGGTAAGACTGGTATAGTGATCCAGGAATTCATTTGTTACTGGCTTGGTGAAATCTAATTATAGACCACATCACCAGTTTGGGGGGTCTGCCCTCATTTTCTGACGGTCTGTCCTGAGATAGGCACTCACAGTTATGAGCCACTCGAGACGGCATGACAGCCGCTAAAGCGTTGTTTCAAAGGGTGAAGATGCTGTTTCCCAGTCTGGATTACTGAACATCTCCCTTACCCTAAGTCCCCACTTCTCCTTGTGTATTTGTACATTTTGCATGTACAGTTCTCTTGACCTTCCAAAGGTTTCAATAACAGCCAGTGTCCTGTGGAGAAGCATACTGGTAACTGCATGTTGCTTTACCTTCAGGGATAGCTCAGTGGTTTGAGCATTGGCCTGCTAAACCCAGGGTTGTGAGTTCAATCCGTGAGGGGGGCCACTTAGGAATCTAGGGCAAAAATCAGTACTTGGTCCTACTAGTGAAGGCAGGGGGCTGGACTTGATGACCTTTCAGGGTCCCTTCCAGCTCTATGAGATAGGTATATCTCCATATATATATATAGTCTTCTAAGTTGGTATGTGTGTGTTCTGCTCTGGAATTGCCTGTGTCTTGCTGCATTCAAGACCCAGTGCAAGATTAATTTGTTTAAGCCGGGCTTTCATGAATAACTCAGAAGCACAAGGGTGAGGATCCAAAGATATTTTTCTTAGAAGATAGCCACCATGTTTGATCGCACTCGACAGCTTGCCTTAGAGGCCCCGATTCAGCAAAGCACTGAAGTGTGTGCTTAATGTTAAGCATGTGAATGGAGCCTTTCCTGTTCAGCAAACACCTGTGCATAAGTTCACGTTCCACTGACCTCAGTGGGTATGTCTATGATGCCAAAGAAAACCCCCGGCACCGAGTCTCAGAGCCCAGATCAATTGAGTCAGGCTTGCAGGGCTAAAAATTGCAGTATAGCTGTTCAAGTTCATGCTGGAGCCTGGCTCTGAGGCCCAAAACCCGCTTGGGATTTCAGAGCCCCGGCTCCAGCCTGAACATCTACAGTGCATTTTTTAGCCCCACAGCACGAGTCCAGTGAGCCTGAATCATCTGAGCTGGGCCAGCCATGGTGCTGCCCTGAATGTTTTATTGCAGTGGGTCTTAAGCACACATTTAAGTACTTTGCTGTATCAGGAACAAAATGAGATCTCTTCCACCACTGGGCATATACAATTCTGATCTATAATTTTGTTAATATGGCCCCTACATGCTATGGGAATAGATGCAATAGAAAAACATATAGCTGCATTGAAGTCAGTGGCAGAACTCCCATTAACTTCATTAGGGCCAGGGTTTCACTCACAGATTTGTGTTTAAA
Organism: Trachemys scripta elegans; assembly: GCF_013100865.1. NCBI lineage: Eukaryota > Metazoa > Chordata > Testudines > Emydidae > Trachemys > Trachemys scripta. Next base: position 13,261,098 of record NC_048312.1, read on the forward strand.
CTCTTACAATCAATACCATTTTCTTGAAGAGAAGAGGTGTGCAGGTGCATGAAAATTGAAGACGCAGTGCTGCATGCATTCAGTGTAATTAGGAGAGCTGACAAACATCATTAGAAACACTGCTAATTAATTAAGCCTAAACTGCTCACAGAACAAGATCTACTTCTCATATGTGAGTAATGGGGACCTCACTTCATAACATTTAGCAATGGGTTCTTCCTGCCGTCCGCCTGCAGTGGGCTGTCGTGCTCAGCAGATGGTGTCAGCAGTCAAGGCCCTTCCTCAATGCCTCTTTTCTCCTACTTGATCCATATTGACACACTGAAATGACTGGGGGAGGCTTTTGAGACTGAATTTAATGTCCCAAATGGCAAGAGAAGTTGAGCTGGGATGGTTTTTGGTCAGACCAAATCTGTGCATGTGGCACAGAAATCCAGATGGCAGAGGGCAACCATAATGCCGAATGTGTATTTCCTCTCTCACTTTCCACCCTTCTTGCACTGGCCAGACGATAGCCTTATTAAACAACCAGAAAGTACAGCTATATTCTGCAACAATGGTCTGAAATATGACACCCTACAAGGGTACCCCTGTAGTATTTGGGGGGAGCGCTGTAGTACTTTCTAAAATAAGGGTAGAGTACTTATTCTGTCAGCCGCAAGTGGAGCAATAACGGCTGATGGAGTAGAAGGAGCAGGCAAGGGGAGTGACTAAGGGCTAGTCTACACTACGAATGCTTTGCTGGGATAACTATACTGGCAGAGTCCCATAGTGCAAATGCAGCAGATGCTGGCAGAAAATCCTTCCATTGGCATAATAATACACCTCCCCAAAGAACATTAGCTACCCCAACCGAAGCACTCTTCTGCTGGCCTAGCTTTGTCTACACTGGACGGGGGGGAGAGGAGGGGTTGCCGACATCGGCTAGAAGGTCGTGGTTTTTCACACCTCTGACCAACCACATTTTTTAGTGTAAACCTAGCTTCAGTTGGTCAGCTGGTGCTCTTCTAGGGAAGTTGATCATCTGATGCTGTCCCCGGTGAGAGCAAACTGGCCATGATAACTACTGCTGCCCACGTCACTGTTAATTATCTAGTAAAAAAAACAAAGGGAGAAGCTGGAACTCTCCTGCAAACAAGCTTTCTTGGGTGTCTCCTGGACACTCCAGGCCAGAAGGTCCCATCTTGGCTAATGCGATTCTTATTCCTAATTTAATTATTGACTGCCCAGAAGGGTTTCCCATTTCTGCGTCTGGTCCCAGCTGGAATCCAGAAGCGCAGAGGTGAGTGGGAAAATGAAAAGAAGTTTAATCTGCAAACTTTTGTTTTTCCTTTAATCCGAGAGCCCTAGTGAATCTATAGCTCGCAAAAAGAGCCTCCAGTTTCATCTTCCATCACCTCTCAGGAGGGGGAGAATAAATTAAGCTTCTTTAACCTTTTCTCCTAAGGATCTGTAACAAAAAGAATCTTGCTGGAAAGTCCACTTAGCACATAACTTTAAAATATGCCTGTGCACATAGGGGTCTAGGCCGTTGCTAATCAGAAGCCTTTCACCAGATTCCCTCTGCTGCTGCTCCGCTGCCTCCCTAACCAGCCATCAATCACTTTTTATTATCCCATTGTGTAGTTCCCTCCTTTTGCCCTGCCAGGCAGTGCTCCACAGGTGACCTTGCGTCATTAGCGTAGGATGTGACCAATCACGCAGCAGCTCGGGGAACAGTGGAAACAACATGTTAGGAGAGTTTTTCCTGCTGTCCAACTCAAGTGGGTCTCATCTCTAGCACATTTAAAAGGCTTCCAATACTCTGATGTTTGCCTGCAGCTCCATTAAAACTCCCCTCCCCAAGTCTCTCTCTTATTTTTTTTGTTTTTTCCTTACAAGAAGGGTGACCGGGTTTTGCAAGTGGGACACGGTTCAGTGGGAGAGGTCAGATTGTTGGAAGCACTTCGGTGTCACATTGATCCAGGTGGCAAAAACGTGTCCTCCACTCCTGTTGGCTGCATCCAGGGATAGCATGCCTGCTGCAAGGCATGTTTGGGATCAGGGTGGAGCCATTGAGGGTGAGAAACTCCAGGGCCAGATTAAATGTTACTCTAAGCATTTTACTCTCCAAGAAACAGTAGGTTTATTTTCGTGGGTTACATCAGTAACTTCACGTATGTCATCTTCCACAGCAGCTCGTTTTAATTCTCATTCCCATCAGCAATGTAACCATCACAACTGTCCCCCTCTCCCCCTTTTGGGTACCTAACTCATTTCCCAGCCCACGTGAGCTGCAGGAAATGGCCTGAGAGGGAGCTTAGAATTTGTTCATCAAAAGCTTTGGGAGCTTTCTGAGTAAGCCAGGGGCAAAGACTTGAGTAATCCTCCTACTTTCCCATGAGATCTGGTGGAGGCGTTTGTCATTCTTAGGCCGAAGCTGCATCCAACCCCGCGCTTCTGCCTTTGCTTCTCCTACAGGCTCTAGGGTGACCAGATGTCCCGATTTTATAGGGACAGTCCCGATTTTTGGGTCTTTTTCTTTTATAGGTTACTATTACTCCCCCACCCCATCCCGATTTTTCACATTTACTGTCTGGTCACCTTACCTACAGCCGTAGTAATAACACTTGGCATTTACTCAGTGCTCTTCATCCAGAGCTCACAGCAGGTGAAAGTTGTCAGCTGCCCTGGGACAAAGTGTGTGGGAAATGCTACCGTTCTGATTTGTTACAGGGGACACGTGGTGCAAAGTAATGGAGTGTCTGGCCTATAGTGTCCATGCTGCATCCAAGGGCCTATTGTCCCACCTGGGGCCAAACTCTCAGCTGTTGTAAGTCCTTTGGCGTCAGTGGAGCTTTGTCAACATTGAATTTGGACTCTTGTGGGTCACCAGATTCTCTCTTTCTTGGCCTGCTAGCTTAGTCCAGTTTTAAGCCGATTCTCTTGGAATATGGGGCCAGGTCCTGAAAAATTCAGCACCCACAATCGGCAATAGCCTTTCCAAAGAGCTCAGAACTCAACGTACCAAGCCCTTCTGAGTACAGAGCCAGAGAGGTCATGGGGGAGCTGCTGGGCACTGAATTCTTCTGAAAAACTGGTGTGACATTGTGCAGTCTATATGGTTTTATAAAAATATGGTAATGAGTGAATATAATGTAACTGGAATATGCTTCATGCAAAATGTCTCTTGTAAGGTATCATTACAAAGCTTATAATCTACTGTGTGTGATCATCCTATTTGTATAAATGTACCACTCTTGTATCTGGGACTAGAAATATGAAATATAACTCTGAGGGCCTATTGTAATTATGCAAAGTGTGGGCCATTAATGGTGATTTGGAATCTTAATAGCTCCCATCAACCAGGTCAATTGACTGGGGCTCTGTTTGCAAGCAAGCCTTCCTGTGAGTCAGGTTGGGAGGAATGAAGGCTTGGGGTCTTACAGTGACATGTGATCATGTCACATGAACGGGACTCCATCTTTAACCTGGTGCTTTTCCAGGGGAGGTGGGGGGTAAACCCAGAGAGAGACAAAGGATTCTCACCTTATGCAAAAGATATATAAAGGGGTGAAACAGAACAAAGAGGGAGTGAGCCATCATGAAGAATCTCCTAGCTACCACCTGAGCTGGAACAAGAGCTGTACCAGGGGAAAGAATTGTGCCCAGGCCTGGAAGGTGTCCAGTCTGAGGAAAAAATTTACTGAAGCATCTCTGAGGGTGAGATTATCTGTATTCAGTTTGATTAGACATAGATTTGCGCATTTTATTTTATTTTGCTTGGTGACTTACTTTGTTCTGTCTGTTACTACTTAAATCCTACTTTCTATATTTAATAAAATCACTTTTTACTTATTAATTAACTCAGAGTATGTATTAATACCTGGGGGAGCAAACAAGTGTGCATATCTCTCTATTAGTGTTATAGAGGGCGAAGAGGAAACTCAATTTATGAGTTTACCCTGCATAAGCTTTATACAGGGTAAAATGGATTTATTTGGGTTTAGACCCCCCATTGGGAGTTGGGCATCTGAGTGCTAAAGACAAGCACATTTCTGTGAGCTGTTTTCAGGTAAACCTGCAGCTTTGGGGCAAGTAATTCAGACCCTGGGTCTTTGTTGGAGCAGATGGGAGTGTCTGGCTCAGCAAGACAGGGTGCTGGAGTCCTGAGCTGGCAGAGAAAGCAGGGATAGAAGTGGTCTTGGCACGTTGGGTGGCAGATCCCAGGGGGTTTCTGTGATCCAACCCGTCACAACTGGCCCTTACCGTCTTTCCTTGAAGGTCAGTTCGCTCTTGGTTTCCCTTTTAACCTGCACTTGCTTTAGAGATCCCTGTAACCCATCTCTCCATTTGCAATTTCCTGTTTACATGTATCTTCCTTAGTCTCTCTCTCCCCCTCCTGCTTCTGTTCTCTGCTGACACTTGGCCTTTCTTATCAAGCTGCCTGTGATGTTCCTTTTCAGTGTACGTGATGCTTTTTTTGCCCCCTCGCTCTTCCTGTTAATCATCTTTCTGGTCTGCAGCTTCTTGGCATAAACTGTCTTTAAAAGGTTACCTTATGGAGCCTGCCCACAGGAACACCCAGTTGGACGAGTCCTGGCGGGAGCTTCACTGTCACTCCAAACTCTCAAAGCCTCAAGACAATGTAAACACTTCTCTATACTAAACTGCAACTGCCTGCAATAAAGTCATTTATGACATGAAGTGCACAAAATTCCGTTACAATAAACCCTGCTGAGCTAGGTGGGCTGGTGTTACTGTGTGCTTCCAGCTGGTGTCTCTTTGTAGTCATTGCTTTTAGTCAGATTGTTCTGGTGCAATTTAATCTGAATACATTTTGTTCTATTCCTCCCACTACGCCCATCCATCAGGAGAGGATGAGCTGTTCTGTGGCATGCTCGTGCTCCTGGCGAGTGCAGGTGGTGGCTGTGATTCACTCTTGGCTTTGCTGCAAGTGCTGATGTGGAATTGTGGAAACTGTTCACCGGCAGAAGCAAACACGTGCCTCCTTGGTCCCCTTTCAATGGGTGCAAGTCCCCGATTGGAAATGGTAGCCCTGGGCATTCAGATTCGGGGGGAGATCCTGGCCCCACTGAGATCCATGGGATGTTTGCTGTTGACTTCAGTGGGAACTTCACTCCTGGGATCTGTTTTGCATGCAGCTATTTTCACTCCCATTTCCCACGGAATCCGAAATACCAAACCCCTTCTTAGGGCAGAAAGGCACAGATTGCAATTTGAGGTGGTTTTCAAAGGAAAGCCTAATTGTCCCCTATGGTTACCAATGGATCCTGTGATGTCTTATTCACAGAATACCTGGGGTTTTTCCAAATTTCTATTTAATAGTATTTTAAAATTAATCAAACCACGTGCCCATTCCAGGACAAAATTCTTCAGAGCCTCACCCACACCCTGCTGTGGTGACAACTTATTTAGGTGTCGCACACAAGTGTGTGCATTTTGCATACTAATCCAGGAATCTAAATTGGAAAAGAAATTGAAGCGTAAATGAGCTAATGAAGGGGCATTAAGAAATAAGAGCCTGGCACTCTCTCTGTCCTTGCCTCAATCTTGATGAGCACCATTTGTGACACCTCCTTTATTGACCTTGTGCAGAAGAAGCTGTGCTGGGTCATTGTCCAAGAAGAAATGCCCTTTTCCTAAGTGCTTTATTCTGCATCTAGCGGGGAAAATGTTGCAGTGTCACTGTTTGTTCGGAAAGCCTTCAAAGAGTCAGGGACAAATCTCTTCTTTTTGACAGTGTTGCAAGGTTTGGGAAGAACAAAACTTGAAAGGATTTTGACATTGAATATGATCCAGATCCTGCTCTCAGTTACACTATTATAAATCCAGTGTAACTCCATTTACACCTGTGTAATTGAGAATAAAATAAAGTCTTTTAACTTTCTAACTGCTATTAGAATGTCTCTTTTATCGCAGATGTCTGTAATACTAAATACAATCGTGCTTCTTATTCAAGGTCCTTCCATGCAACCCTCCTCATATTCTGATCTGCTCTTTCATTATATAACAGGTCTTCTGCTATACTCATCCGGAAATCATTTGGGATGCTCTAATGACAGGGAACTTATTTCAGCCTTTTCAGGGAACTCAGTTAAACTAATATTTTGGCTCTGATTTGATTCTTCAGCCTCTCCACTCTATTACTTAACAATTTATTTTCTTTCTGTGATGGCTGCACAGAAACTGTTCACTTGCGCATTTTTTTGAATGGACAGTTCCCCTCCCCTCAGCTCCCTCTTATTTGAGCCTTCAGAGTAACCAAGGATTCTCAGATGAGGCTGCCCCATCCCCATCACATGTGCTCAGATACCCAAGGAGGGATGTGCTAAAGAAACCTAGGTAGAAGTCTGACACCAAAATATGATGATGACGTTTTGAAGAGGGAAATTATAGGTAAAAAAAGACCTAACAATATAGATCCCAAGAGATAATGTGTCCTATTGTATGTGGTTCCTAACTTTGCACCTGAAAAGCCACATGTATCTGTGAGAACTCGCCCTGGTTCAGCTGGGGGTCATCCCCAAATAAGAATAGGCATGGTGATTATTATGGCCTCCTTATATTCCTGAAATGTTCTACCTTGCTCATACAGCTTCAGGGAGAGAACCTTTTGGGGCCATCTCCCTTCTTTACATTTGGAAATTACAACTGTTTGTTCATTACTGCATAAACTCGCTCCATTTTAATCAGTTAAATAATTTCTAATGATGGTTTCAGGAAAAGAAGGCCAGTACAGACGCTTAAAAAATACCTCCTCCTGAGACTAAAGTTTATGAATTTCTCTGGAACCCATTATTGTTTGCAATGTTGTTGTACCTGTGTTGGTCCCAGGGTATGAGAGAGACAAGGTGAGTGAGGTAAAATCTTTTATTGGGCCAAGTTCTGATGGTGGAAAGGGACAAGCTTTCGAGCTTCATAGAGCTCTGTGATGCTGTATGATTAAAGATGGCCATTTATATCATTGATATTGCCACTGTTATACAATTGCAATAAATCTTGCATGTATCATGTAAGGTGTCTGTGGAAAAGTTACCATTTATCAAGTATGATTATCCTGAATAAATCCATGTATCATCTTTGTATCTAAAGTTATGAATATTGGCTATGTATTTATCTCTCCAACATGTGTTTTGTTCCTTGGTGACACCCTCCAGATAGATTTACATCAGGGCTAGATAACTATTTGTTGATAGCTCATTAAGGACACTCCACTCTCACTAAAAAAACTCATGACATCTCATAGGCCTTCCTGTGGATGCCTCAGTCAATGAGTAGCCAATGGCCACTCCCTGTGATTCAGCAAAACATGTAAGGACATGGATAAGCACATGTGACCCTGGACTCCATATTGGGCTAGTAACTTTCCAGGCACCTGGGCTGTGGACTTTGTTTGGGACAGTAAATTTCCAGGCATATGGCAAGAAATATAAAAAGACACCTGAGACACCTCCATTTTGCCTCCTTTCCGCTCTAATTCTCTGGACTGTGGATTTACAACTAAAAGGAGCATCTTGAACTATGAAATGAGGACCTCCCAATCTTCTGTAAGTTACCAAGAGACTTTTGCAAGCCAGCAGTCTATTCCATCACTACTACAAACCTGATATAAGGCCTTCGCAATCATTTGTATGTCTATGATCTATTAACCATCTATAACTCTCTTCTTTTATTAATAAATCTTTAGTTATTTTACTAAGGATTGGCTATCAGTATGATATTTGGGTAAGATCTGAGAGACATATGGACCTGAGGATAAGTGTCTGATCCTTTGGGATTAGTAAGAACCTCACATATGGTGAAATAGGTTTTTAGTAATCTCTCACTATATTAGACTTTGTCATCTGGATGGGTGCCAAGGGCTGGAATGCCTAATGGGGACTGTATTTGACTTCTGGTTAACCAGTGCAGTATTGCAGAAGTTCTTTTGTTACTGGCTTGGTGAATCCAATGCTAGAATAAACCACCAGCTTTGGGGATTGTCTCCTCTATTTCTTGCAGTTTTCCCTGGTGTGACCTTCTCAGTACAGTCCATCCCAGGCACTCGGTCAGATTTGGCGTAGTCGGCAGGATCCACATGATCACAGGTCAGTTGGCTTTTGGATCAGAACCCCCACACTAGTCAAATTTGAAATTTGATATTGAGAATTTTGGTGGTTAAAGAATACTAACAACGGGTGAAACATGGTCATGAGCGGATTGTGACTTGAAGCTTAAACAATTATGTAAAGAAAGAAAAATAACTCTTAAAGAGGACATTTCAAATCAGAAAATAATAGATTTGCTTATAGACTGTGTCCAGAAAGCAGGGTCTCCGTCTTCACCTGCCCCAGATACAGCGGAAATGATCAGAATGCAAGTGGTGAAAGAGAAGCAGCATCTTGAGCATGAAGAAAAACTGGCAGAACTTCAAATGAAGGAGGAAAAGGAGGCTGAGCAGGCAGAGGAGAGAGTAAAAAAGAAATTGCAAATAGAAAATGGCAACTGGCTACCCCTTGAATAAAGCAGCATGCCCTCTGTTATCACATACACTGGGTGCCTAATTCTGCATCAGTAAGTAGGTGCCTTAGCATTGATTTCAATGGGCACGGGATCAAATTAAAAACCTGAGAGAGAGCAGCATGCACCCAGATACTTCAGCCTCTCAAATTGAGTGATCAGTAGCAATCAAGGTACATAGAGCCACACCAAGGCACTGCAGCCAACAAGAACAGAATATATAGGATTTTCCGTACCAGATCAGACCATTGGTTCACTGAGTCTGGTATCTTATCTCTGACAGCAGTCACTGTCTGATGCCTCAAGGTCAAATGTGCTTTCCTCTCCCCACCAATTAGGAAATACTGTTTATGGAAGAAAAATTCCTTCCTGGCCCCTGTCAATAATTAAGCCCTGAAGCAAGACAGTTTATTCAATTTCTTTTTTCCCCCATTCCATTATGTTTATGTCTTTTAAAAAATATTCTTGATGGTCATAAAATTATCCAGTTCTTTTTAAAAAGTCAATATTTGCTACTTAGTGGAACCATGAGCCTACATACAGGCTGGAAAAGATTCAAACCTGCACTAGTTGAGCTGAAATGCATTTGTCCACAGAGTACATATGTAATGTTACTGTCCTGGCTTGCAATGAGTCTTATCTGCAAAGTCTCTCCTCTCCAAGGGTGAATCTGGATTTAAAATTTTCTTTTACTGCTTCATAGGTCTTAGGACTTATGGATTGTCCAAAGCGAAGCAAGGTTTTTGACTTAAAGCAAAAAAAAAAAGTCTGGCTCGCTAAGAGGATTGGTAACGGAGATATTGAATCTATCTCCTCTAGGTTGTCTATTCAAATCGAGCCCATCTCTGTAGTACAGAACCCGAGTGTCTGATAGCTGTTTGGCCAGTGTGAAATGGTTTTGGTCTCATTCTGATTCCCACCTCTTTATAAACCCCGCCTACATCTGGCACTGATTGGCAGTCTCAACAGAGTGGCCTAGGATTGCATGTGCCACAAAGTTTGAACTCCCTTCTCACTGTCTAGCAGAATCCCTCCAGCTCAAAGTTGTGGGGGAAACTTGCACTGTTGCCACCATGCGTACCTGCTCTGTAGCTATATTGGAGGATTTAATTCGCCAGGGCTCTCTGGCTGGCTCCATTCATGAGCATTCAATCTGCACATACACTGTATTTAGGAGAGAGATGAAATGAAGAGGAGCACGTGTATTGGCATGCTGTCACGGTAGCAGTGAAACAAGCTACCTGCATTCAGGGGCAAAAGCTGTTGATCTGAGCTATTGCTTTTGGCATCATCCTGTGTCCTGGGCATGTGCTGTTCAGCAGCAAGTGCCTCCTGAATCATCCAAAACCATGGAAGGGTCTGTCGTCCCGTTTCCAAGTTGCCAGAAAGCTGCTTAGGAACCTTCAGCAATTCCCAGACCAATCCTGACTGCCCGATTTGCGCTCTGTGGAATCTGCTGAGGTGCTTCGACCTTTTCCAGCCTGTATGAATTCAGCCCACTGCATTAATGTGAGAGCGGAAAAGAGAAGCTATTGATAATTAAGGCTGCAATTTAGTCATGGAGGTCACGGATTCCGTGACTTCCAAAGACCTCTGTGACTTCAGCCAACGCCAGCTGGGAGCTCCAGGGTCCTCTGCTGCCTGCAGAGGCAAGGAGCTACGGGGTATTGTAGCTCTGCACTTTCTCTTTGAAGTCTGTTTTTGAAGTTTGTTTGTTGAAGGATGGCTGCTTTTAAATCTGTTATTGAATGTCCAGGGAGATTGAAGTGTTCTCCTACTGGCTTTTGTGTGTTACCATTCCTGATGTCTGATTTGTGTCCATTTATTCTTTTACGTAGAGACTGTCCGGTTTGGACAATGTACATGGCAGAGGGGCATTACTGGCATATGATGGCATATATCACATTAGTAGATGTGTAGGAGAATGAGCCCCTGATGGTGTGGCTGTTGTGGTTGGGTCCTCTGATGGTGTCGCTAGAGTAGATATGGGGACAGAGTAGGCAACGGGGTCCCCCCCAAGATGGCGGGAGCCCCCTGCAGGTCCCGGCCACCGCAGGTGGCAGGCAGACCCCCCACAGCTCCCTGCCACCATGGGTGGCAGGCAGGATCCCCACAGCTCCCCGCCGCCATGGGCATCAGGGGGGATCCCTGCAGCTCCTGGCTACTGCAGGAGGCAGGGTGGACCCCCACAGCTTGGATCCACCAGTGGAGGGGGCCACTGGAACTCGCTGCCCAGGCTCCTCATTTTGTCATGGATATTTTTAGTAAAAGTCAGGGACAGGTCCATAGGCGCCAATTTTCCCCGGCACCGGTGGGTGCTCGCGCTCCCCCTGCCCCTGGATCCGCCCGACTTCACCCTTTCCCCTCCCCAGCCCAACCCCCATTCCAACCCCTTCCCTAAAGTCCCGGCCCCAACTCTACCCCCTCCCTGCCCCTATTGGACCCCTTCCCCAAATCCCCACCCCTGCCCTGCCTCTTCCCCGAGTGTGCCGCATTCCCCATCCTCCCCTCTCCCTGTCAGCGCTTGCTGCCGCGAAACAGCTGTTTCACGGTGCAAGCGCTGGGAGCTAGGGGGAAAAAGCGGGCACACGGTGCGCTGAGGGAAGGAGGTGGAGGCAGAGGTGAGCTGGGGCAGGGGGGCGGGGAGGGGAGCTGCCGGTGGGTGCTAAGCACCCACCAATTTTTCCCCGTGGGTGCTCCAGCCCCGGAATACCCACGGAGTCGGCGTCTATAGACAGGTCATGGGTTTCCATGAATTTTTCATTATTGCCCATGACCTGTTCATGACTTTTACTAAAAATATCCATGACAAAATCTTAGCCTTATTGATAAACTAAAATGCATCTGTTTTATATTAAGAGCAAAGGGGGGGAGCTGCAAACCAGCCAGATTTCAGCATGACAGCATATAATTCCTGTGTTGCCTGGTGCCTATCAATTTAATTGCCCTGCTACCACGAGTTCACTCAGTATCAATTGTTACATGGCTGATCACAGTACAATCATTTGCTATTTGTGCCACTGTCACACGTGCTTCCTTCATGTTCCATTAGTGCAGCAGTAGCTAATGGACGAAGTGATACCTGTAAAATCTCAAAAGTCCCAGAGAGTCATAGCTCTGATTCAAAGCTTACCATCTGCTTGTTAATCTTAAGACAAGAATGCTAGACTTGCAGACATCAGTCATGTGTTTCCAACAAAGCAGTGGGGCTTTCCCGCCCCATCCCATTGCTGGTCAATAAAAAGCATAAAGTAGTAAGGAAAAAGCCTCCACAGCAAAGATAAAAGCTTTGAGTAGGTCCACAGCCCTGCCTCAGGTTGCGACCATGTGCCACATCTCACAAGACTGGCACAGGAGAGCCAAGATAGATCCAGGTGCTATCGAAAGTGGTTTTGGCAGTTCTCTAGTTGGCCCTCTTCCCTTAGGGTCTGTACCAAATCACTGCGCTGCTTGGGGATGCTATCTTTCACCTGAGTTATACAATAGAGAGCATTCCCAATGTACTGTCTTTAAAAATCCCATGGCTTATTGTACCAGTGTATGGGAGCGAAGTCTGATGCACTAGCTACATTTTATTTTAGGTAATTACATGAGCTTGTTAGAAAATGGAAGAAGAAGGGGCTGGTGAGAGGGGAATTGTGGGGGAAAAAATCATTTCTGGTTTCCACAGCCCGTTGGGCTTTGTCAACATTTTCTGACCAGTTCTAGTAATTACATTCCATATGTCAAAACTCTCTTCTGGTTTCAGCTGGCTGATTCATTCTCTTTCCTAGGCTTACCCTACGTCCAGATTTCTCCAGACACGTCCGGCTTTTTGATGCTTAAATCCCCGTCCGGGAGGAATTTTCAAAAAGCTGAACATGTCCAGGGAAATAGGGAGGCATAAGCCAGGGTCCACCCGGCCCCAACACGATCCGCCAGGTCCGCAGTGCAGCCCAGTTGCCCTGGCTACATTGTAGCAAGCTCGGGTGGGGGAGGGGAGGCGGGGGCACAGCCGCAGAAGGCGGCGGAGGGGCCGCTGCTGCCCCCGCAGGCCGGGCAGACCGCGAGCCCCAGCCGAGCCCGCAGGACCACGGGCAGGCTGGGACCAGCCAGCGGCTCGGGCTTCCCTCCCGGGAGGGGACCCCCCAGCCACTGGGGGACCCTTCCTGCGGCCCCGTCGCCCTGCGCGGCTCGGAACTCGGCACCGCAGGAGCTATTCCAGCGGGGACAGGCCGGGGAACATGCTTGGCGGTGGCAGGAAGGAGGCAGCAGGGAGTGCAGCATGTGCCGGGGCTGCAGGGACCCGCGCCGCCCCGGTCGCCGTTGAGCCTCCGAAGCCCCCGCCAGGCAGAGGCTGCCGGGTGAGCGGGGGAGTGGGGCAGGCGGGGGGTGCAGAGGCTGCAGGGCGAGGAGGGGCGGGGGGGGGGGGGGTGCAGGGCAAGTGGGGAGAAGGTGTCACAGAGGCTGCAGGGACGGGGGGTGCAGGGGCTGCAGGGCGAGTGGGCAGAAGGGGTCACAGAGGCTGTAGGGATGGGGGGTGCAGGGGCTGCAGGGCGAGTGGGGAGCAGGGGTCACAGAGGCTGCAGGGACGGGGGTGCAGAGGCTGCAGGGCAAGTGGGGAGAAGGTGTCACAGAGGCTGCAGGGACGGGGGGTGCAGGGGCTGCAGGGCGAGTGGGCAGAAGGGGTCACAGAGGCTGCAGGGATGGGGGGTGCAGGGGCTGCAGGGCAAGTGGGGAGCAGGTGTCACAGAGGCTGCAGGGCAAGGGATCGTGCAGAGGCTGTAGGGCAAATGGGGAGCAGGGGTCACAGAGGCTGCAGGGGCGGGGGGGGCACAGGGGCAGGGCAGGCGGGGGGTGCAGGGGCTGCAGGGCGAGTGGGGAGCAGGGAAGCACTTAGCAACCCCCAACCAAGATCAGAGCAGGAGGGAGGAGAGGGAATGCAGGGTGCTCAGAGGAGGGGGCAGAGTTGGGGCAGGGACTTTAGGGAAGGGGTTGGAATGGGGGCGGGGAAGGGGCAGGGCCGGGGATGGGGAAGGGGCAGAGTTGGGGCAGGGCCAGGGCCCCCATGGAGTGTCCTCTTTTTTTCAGTGTTGAAATATGGTAACCCTATCTTTCCATTCCTGTCCTAGACTGTTAGCTAGCATTGCTGTGTGCCACTGAATGGATGTCACGTGCCATCCAGTAGTTCTCCCTAAAAACTGCTATTGTGATTATGAATGGGAGGCAGTGAAAGGGAGTACACAAATAAGAACTTGCTTTAGAATGCCTCATTGGAAGGGTCAGTACAGTGAGAAGATAAAGAAATATCAGGGATTCTAACGAGTGGCAATGGGGGATCTGGGTATCAGCTGGATCCCACTACACAATAGGAATAAACCAGGTCCTTGGTCTATAGCTCTGGCTAATACTGCTTCTTTAAAGCCAAGTTACAAGTGTCATTACATCAGCTTGAGCAGAGTGGGATTATTATCTAGCATGAGTGGAATGTGATTGTCATGGAGAATTGCCCTGCATTACTTAAAGCACCCCAGTGAAACGGCAACTAGCAAGTTAAGAATTCCTGATTGAGTCTGGTGTAACTTGGTCTGTGCGAAGGTTAAGTGGAAACGGAGAGATGGAGAACTGGGAGGAACCTAAGCAATGGTGGCCAGGATCTTGTAGTCTACAAGAAGAGACCTAGAGGTCCCCCCACAATACACAGATTTGTCTATTGCAGTCCTCAGGTCCCTTTCAGAGGAGGAGGGCACTAGAGAGTTGCTGCTTTCTCTCTCCTGCAAGATTGAAACTTTCCATTCCTCATCAGTTTGGTAAATCGGCTGTAAGTTAAGAGGTTTGTATGTGAAATTGTCATGTATCCAGAGAGCAGTCAAGCTGCTGACTCGGTGAATGACCTCACCAGAGCTCACAGCTTACCCTCCAGCCACGCTCTCTGACTATGATATTGTTGGGAAAGACTTATTGACAATCCCTTTATCTCAACACACTCAATGGAGGCAAACAGGAGACAGTGTGAAGCTGGCTTCCATTCAACTCCATCGCTTCCCATTTACCTAAGATTGATTATCTGGAGCTGAATTTGTGTACTCTCCTTATTCAGCATCCCATTCATCAGAGCTGGCAGGCAGGCCTTGCTTCAGGTGCAGATTTAACTTGGCTCCAGCTATACCAGTTCCCTATAAGATATTCATACGAGGAAGGGCTGCACTATGCCACTTGGTTATCTTGGGGAAAATCCTGGTTCCATTGACTTAAACAAAGGCAGGAGTTCACCCCTGGAGTTTCATTTTAACACAAGAATGAACCATTTACCAGAAGCTCTTGATTTGCTCTCTTCCCCCCCCCTCCACCCCCGCCCCCCATGTTGTAAAATAGCAACACCACAAGATTGTCTAGTAACAGAAAATATTTAGAAAGTTATTATCTAGCTCTCAAAGCCATGGTGAGCAAGTACCATTATCCCCATTCTACAGATGGGAAAACAGAAGCATGAAGATGTCAATTGACTTCCCCAGCATCACACAGCAGGCCAATGAAAAGCAGGTCTCTTACTTCCCAGTCTGGTGCACTCCCCAATACTTCAGAGGCGAAGGCACCACCAAAGGGATACACAATGTTTTGACCTTTTTGAAAAATTTCCGAGGTTCCCTGTGCTGCCCAGAGCCCTGCCTAGTGGGGGAACCCAGGTGCGAGGCAGCTCTGGGAGTTCGGTATAGGAGCTAATACAGTCCCCGAGGCAGCTGCTTGTCAAATAGGCTGGATGGCAGGGGGTAAAGATCAGGGGGGCTGTCAAACATCCCTTTGTTCAGAGTCTGCTTTTTCCTGTGTATGTCACTCTCAGCTCCCCACTGGTGCTGTACCAAACGCCGCTCTTTCAGATGGAAGCAGGACTGCTTGCTTGCAGGAAGGTGGTGTGTAGATAGGTGGTTCTCTTTGACCTATTTGCTTCTTCCTTCCTGTCACTAATCTCTTTTCAGACTCCCCCTGTTTGCTTGGTATTTTCTCCCTGCCCTTTTCCCACAACTCTGCCTATGGAACAGAACCTTGGTGCTGAATGGCTTAAAACCCTTAGGCCCCTTTCAGGTGCACTGATGTTATTTTTCCTCGCTTTCCTAAAGCATGGCTATCCTGAGTCCGACATTGGGAGTTGTTTTGAGGGGACAAACCATGAAGGGTTATTCTTCAGTTTAGCTCCTAATTAGTTGGGAAAAGTTGGTTCGGACCAAACATTTGAAACATTTTGTTCTGAAAATGTCAAAATGAAATGTTTTGATTTTTTAGAAGTTTTTGATTGAGTGGTGGTTGTTTTTGGATGAAATGGATACAAATTTGCAAAATGTTTCATTGTTGCCAAATCTGCATTTTTGGCTTCAAAAAAAAAAAAAGAAAAGAAAAAAGTTTCATCTGAAAACTTTCGCCCAGCTTTAATTATGAGTCTTCGATGAGGCGGAATCAGGAGTTCCTGGCTCCCACTGATCTGTTCCCCCATTTCTCTAAGAACTTGCTTCTCTCACAGGTATTTCTCTATTGACCTTCCAAACAGGCTCCGTTAGTCCTTCCCCGTAACAATCTCAGTTATTATCTCACCTAATAAAACTGCCCATTCATATTCCTGGAGTATCAGGGTTTTTCTGAGTCAGCAGGAAGTATCCTGAAGTGAGAAACTCCGGTTTCTAGATCATTAGAAGTAGATTTGATGGCAAATCCTAGGTTATTCCAGTCCAGTGCCTTTAGTTGTCATTTTAGAGTAAGTCTGAATCCAATTCTCCAAATGATTCTCTTGGCATTCAGGGCAAGAGACAGCAGGACTGGACAGTTGGCTTCTGGATAGTTAACAAATGGAACATAATATAGAGAGCCGAAGAGGATAGCAACCCGTTCAGGTTGGTGTGGTGCACGTCTGATCCTGATAAAGAACCTTCCTAATTCTTTAAAGAAAGCGACAGTGCATCTTGACGCAACACAGATAGTTATTTTGACATTTGCAATCATGTCTGTTGCATAGGCCTATGTCATGAAGCTGGAGGAGTAAAAACACATGGACATTTCTTTCAAAAAACAAACAAACATGGTATGAATTAAATGTATCCAATTTACCAGCTGGATTTGCTGCTCCTCAGTGCTTTTCCATGCATTCCTCTGCATTTCAAATTCTGTTTATGTAGGAACCTAAAGTACTTCTCTGTTTACTGAGTTTGATTTGTGTCATCTGATCAAAAGTTAGCCTGCATCTTTGCTGAGCATAATGAACAGCCGGCAAGGTACTCCAGGGTAAATTCCTGTATACACCTGAAACAGCACAACAGCCTTCTTCAGTGGGCACACAGCACCAGCTATCAGGAATGGGAGTCATTGCCCTTATTCTCCCACTGCCACTAAAAAACTTAATTCTGGTGGAAAGGAAGGATATGGTTTTAGCAGACCACCAGCCCAAATATAAATCTGCCTAGCTTTTATGCTTGCACTGTAAGGGTTGCAGATATAAAAAACCAGTGTGAAAGGAATTGAGGTTGAGGATTAAAGGAATGTTTGCTAGCTTGAAAGTGTAGATTAGTTCTTTTGCAGTACACTGTACTTGTCTGGGAAACTTAATCCCGATATCTGCCAGTCTCCTAGATCTATATTTACATGTAATAGGTATAATAAAATCTGGCTGTTTGTGTGGAAAGGGGAGGGTGTCCCTAGCTGTGTCTGACTGCGTGAGCACCATCTGGATATCAGGGAGGATTCAGTGTTCTTTTCTTCAGCAGAGCTTTCCAAATGTATAGGTTTCATAATCTCTTTATGTCATCATTTGGTACCTGCTGAGGGAGTGGTGATCATTTTGCATGGCTTCTCCTCTTCTCAGCCATACATGTATGGAAACAGGAGGTGGATGGGGGTGGGGGAATGTGCTCATTTCCTCACCAGTATTAGCTGGAGTGTCCTTCGCTGTGTAAAATCACACTCAAAGGACCTAATTCTGAGGGCATTTAACATCAATGATGATAACAGGGTTCAAAAAAGAACTAGATACATTCATGGAGGATAGGTCCATCAATGGCTATTAGCCAGGATGGGCAGGAATGGTGTCCCTAGCCTCTGTTTGCCAGAAACTGGGAATGGGCGACGGGATGGATCACTTGATGATTATCTGTTCTGTGGGCATCTGGCATTGGCCACTGTCCCTCTGGGGCACCTAGCATTGGCCCTGTTTAGCCTGATCCTGGCCTTAACTGTAACTTCCTTGGTGCTCTAAAATCCACCACCTTCTGAGACAAAAGAAGCCCAGAGGTACCTGGCAATACTGTTTGTGGGTATGTATGGCCGGCTAGCACTTCAGCTGGAGACTGACTTTGTTTTTGACAATGAAAGTTTAGCTTCTGGAGCATAAGATGTGAGAGGTGCTAGCAAGTCGTACTGGTGCATACCAGCTGAATCTAATCTCTGAATGTGGGTAGCTTTAGAACTAAAATGGGAAAAGGTCCTTGAAATGAGGGTCAGTTGAGAAGTGTTGTGGTATTGGGCACTAGGCCTTTAAGGGCTGAGCTTCCCAGACAGAGAGTTTGGGCAGGGTGCTGTGAAGCAACACCTTAAGCACTAAGTGATCACTGATCACCACAGGCACAGGGTTTTTTTGTTTTTTTTTTTAAACTGCCTTCAGGCAGTCCATTGGATTTGGGGACTGATTTTCCTCTCGCTTACCTGGTGTAAATCAGGAGTAACTTCTCTGAAGTCAATGGGATCACATTAGTGTAAGTCTGGGGTGAGCTGTGGAGAAGGGAGGAGAACGGGGAGGGAGGAGTAAAATGAGAAGGGGCAATAGGCTCTTTGGGACAGGGACCATCTTTTTGTTGTGTGTTTGTACAGCCCCCAGCACTATGGGGCTTTGGACCCATGACTGCGACTGCTAGCCACTACCACAGTACAAATCATAATAACGAATAACAAATGGTGGGGGGAGTGGGAAATCTGGGACACCGGAGGAGTTGAAAGTGTTAAAAAAAACAA
Source organism: Trachemys scripta elegans (assembly GCF_013100865.1). Taxonomy (NCBI): domain Eukaryota; kingdom Metazoa; phylum Chordata; order Testudines; family Emydidae; genus Trachemys; species Trachemys scripta. The sequence continues at coordinate 13,279,569 of NC_048312.1, forward strand.
TTTTCCCTCCAACTGTTTATCAGCCCATCTTGTCTCTCTCTCCCCACCTGCATTTTAAATGTGAATATTTAATTTAGAACGTCCGTTTAACAACACTACTGCAGTGAGGGTGCGCTTTGTTAACTGGGTAAGGAACACATCCTGGGCTGAATAAACTGAGGTCAACGGTGGCGGTGGCTACAGGAAATGAAGGCTGCTTTGACTGGTGTTTTGCTTCCACAAAGGAAACCAAGTCATATCTCTTTAAAACATGAGTTATTCCTCTGCTGCTTCCCACTCACTGCAGCTGTCTGTGGCTAGAGAGCGAGGGGCAGGTCAGCCTTTGGGAGCTGACTGACAGCTTATTAAATTGATACTGAGTATTTCCCTGTTGGAGATGCACTCTTAGCAAAGAGGGAAATAAAGGTTCTTCTCGCTTCTAGGAAAGAGAGAAGAAAGGGCTGAGTTACATGCAGCAGCCTCTCTCCCACCGATAGCAGGGAAAAAACAGTCCTTCCAATACCCTTTCAGCTGCTTGGTGGCAGGCAAGGAGCGTGCTAATTGACCTTAGGGTGACCAGATGTCCTGATTTTATAGGGACAGTCCCGATTTTTGGGTCTTTTTCTTATATCGGTTCCTTTTTCCCCCCTCCTCCGTCCTGATTTTATAGGGACAGTTCCGATTTTTAGGTCTTTTTCTTATGTAGGCTCCTTTCCGCCCCCTTTCCCCCCATCTCAATTTTTCACACTTGCTGTCTGGTCATCCTAATTGAGCTGTACTGGGGCTAATAAATAATGGAATGGCTGAAAGAGGGAGGCATCCCTTTGATCAGCAATGCAATAAGGTCAGACCTGCCTCCGCTAGCACTTAGAATCATAGAATCTCAGGGTTGGAAGGGACCTCAGGAGGTCATCTAGTCCAATCCCCTGCTCAAAGCAGGACCAATCCCGAGACTGCACTTGGGATTCCTGGGACGCTTTCTGCTAATAATACAAATAGAGCTGACTGGTCAGGTGTGAAATACCCACAAGCCTTGTCTGGAATTAGGGTGGAAGTGACACCCACTGGTGCCCAGCCCAGCACCATTACCAACCCCTAGTGTAGACAGACAAAGCCGCAAGAAGCCAGGGTTTGCACTGGAGCAGCGTACCCCTACTTGAAACCAAGTAAGTTGTCCCGGTGCAAATCATAGCTTATAGACTGTGTTTGTACTGGCAGTACTGGTGGGTGAAATTGTGACAAATCCCCATAGCAGACAAGGCCCTTTGTATTCCAGATCCACAACTTTGAATCCAACCCAGTGTCCTTGGCTAACACTCTCCCTCTCTCTTTCTCTCCCGCCCCCCCTACCGCCGGCCGCCCCCTTTCCCCCTGCTCTGTTGCTTTGTGCCGATGTTGTGTAACTTTATCTAGATTGTAAAGCCCTCAGGGGTGACAGTGTCTATAAAAAAGTACATTTATTATTATTTAAATTTGCAATTGGGGAAAAAACAAATGAAGTGCTGGTAAAAGCAAATTTTGCATTGTACTGTTCTGATGGTTTGCAGAAATCAGATACTGTGTAATTTTAATCACTCATGGGGAAAATGCAGTCTAGATTTTTTTTTTTTCTGTGTTCTGGCTAATTTCTAAAACATTGTTTTGGGCCACAGTTAGGTCACTCCCAGTATATGATCTCATCAAGTAGTGGAGTTTTCCTTAAAACCTCAGAGAGAGGTCACAGTACCAGGTGCTGATTAGTCATTGCAAATAATTTATTTGACTAATATCTCCTCCCTTTTTCCCCCGTTGGCAAATTATCCACCAACAGGTTATGATTCAAATGAATGTATTTGCAGTTGTTCTGTGGATAGTTTGTGTGAACTAACAGTAGCCTATGCATTATTCACAAAGTGGTTTCAAAAAGTGCTTTTTGCTCATTACTTGCACTGTATAATTGCTCAGCTGAGTCATATGGTGGTGGTGTTTCCCAGTTGAATTCTCCTTTTCCCTTCACCAGTTACCCACAGAATCAATAATCATTCCAAACTCCTATGCCAAATATAGACAGAGCTTTTCCGAAGCACCACGCAAGTCCCATGTCCAGGGTGGCTATTTCGTAGCCCTAACATTGTGACGCTGTGGCTTTCAACACATGGGCTTGTGAACAAAAACTCACTCGTTGTGATGTTTGCTGTTAAGAGGTTGTGAATGCCAGTGAGGCCAGTTAAATTTAAATTTATGGAGATATCCTATCTCCTAGAACTGGAAGGGACCTTGAAGGTCATCGAGTCCAGCCCTCTGCCTTCACTAGCAGGACCAAGTACTGATTTTGCCCCAGATCCCTAAGTAGTCCCCGCAAGGATTGAACTCACAACCCTGGGTTTAGTAGGCCAATGCTCAAACCACTGCGGGTTTTATTCACAGGAGGGCTTGCAAATGTTTTTGCGATAGTCATGTAGGTCTGGGGCCAACAAACTGGGCCTGATCCTTCATTTCATGCCCAGGAAAACTTTTGGTTCATTTGCTTGTGTTTTGGATCCTCAGTGCTACCACTTCAGTACTTAAAACTAAATGGGATGGTGCAGCTCAGAAGCACTAAGGCCTGATCCAAAAGCTGTTGAAGTCAATGGAAAGACTCCCATTGCCTTTGATGGGCTTTGGATCAGGTCCTAGTAGAGAACACAGCACTAAGAGCTTTGAATTCATGGGTTGTACAGGATTGCCGAGTTCCCAGACACTGGTTCTGTCGAAGGCCTGAAGGGGCTCCTGAAAGAGAAACTCTGAGCCATCTGTGCCATATCATGCATGTGCTTAAATAGCTAGGCCACATATGGGATCGTGCCAAATTGGCCAGAGGATCAGGAAGCCACAACCAGTCCCTCCGGGCTGTGCCCAGCAGAACTTGGGCAGAGCAGTGAGCCATGGCCTTGGTTTCCAGTGTGGCCAGTGGAATGTGGTGTTAGGAGAGCTGGCTAAGTTTTCAATGTGGATTCAGTGGGCAAAGCTCTGCCCTTGCTTACAGGCACACAGCTCTTGTTGGCATCGCTGAATTCAGTGGGTGCATGGTTCCTCTTCTGAAGCATCTAGTTCTGGACACTGTCAGCAACAGCATAGTGGCTTAGGTGGACTATAGGTCTGATTCTATATTCTTAAATGGAGCTGTTACAGGAGGGGGAGCCCTTGGTGCACCAGACAAGGGGTGCAGGGGACAAGTCCTCTCCTTTTAACAGTCTCCTTGAATGTAACCCTTGCGCCCACAGATCTAGAGTTTGATCCGATGTCCTTTACTGGTGAGTTCAGGGCCTGGCTCAATAAATCTGACATTGTGCTCGAGGGTGTGTGTGGGGAGGAGGGTTAAACTACAAGGTAAGTACAAAGCCGTTTGACTGACTTTCAAAATGGCAGATAGGATGTGGGCCAGCCCTGTACTCCCCATTCTCAAGAAAGGAGCCCAGGCAGCAGAGAGAGAACTAGGGAGAAGGCCTGTGAGCCAGGGGCACGTCAGCAGCAGTTCTGAGATCACATGGAAAAGAGACCAGTGTTGATGATGTCTCGTCATTTTCAGTCTTTTTATGGTTGGGAGAGGAGTTGCTCTCTTCCCTTCTTTCATTGCTGCTGCTGGAGCACCCTCTTGTCCCTGACTGTGCGAGGCGTCCCCTCCCACACGGAGTACGTGGAAGGAGATTGCACGCTGGCTTGTTGATATAAATGAGGTTTGAATGAGCCTGTCAATTAACCTGAAAATTACAACGTTCAGTTACACCCTAGCCTGGCTCAGCCCTGGTGTCAGGAGGTACAGGTGCTGAGAGGTATTCCTGAGACTGGATCCAAACTCTTCTGCCAGCAGTTCCATACCATATGTTGCTATAGTAATTGCTTATTTTTTTATTGAGTGGAACAATAAAGTATTGTCTAAATCCCAGCCGATGGCATGAGTGCAAGCTGGGCTGCCAGAAGGCTACACTGATATATGTGCTGCTTCATTCTTGATGAGAGCATTAAACCCTCTATTTCCTAACAAACAGCTGCCTTTGCATGCATGAACAGGGAAAGACAAAACTCGCTCCATGTTTGTCATAGCGATGGCTTCCAGGATATACTCTGTGACCTTTTAAAGTCATGGGCCCAGATTCTCTGTAGCATCCAGGGCAACTGTCAGGGAGCAGATTGCAACTCCCAAATTCCACCTTGGTATAAGCTAGAGCAGCCCCCAGGCTGCTGTGACTTAAAGCAGCTGTCAGTGGTCCCCAAGAGACTGTCCACCAGCCTGGGGACAGCCGGAGCACAGATTGCCGTGGCCACTTCTCCTTCCCATCCCTGACATTGCCTCTTCCCTGAAGGCTGCAGAAAAGGTGGTATAGGAGCTGGCTCTATGTCTGCTAGGGGCTCTCCCAGACCAGGGAGGGTTATCTCCAACTGGAGAATGATGAGCAATGTCTACTCCCTTTCCACAGACAAGGCTAGAGAAGCTGGCCCATAGAGCCTGTCACCCAGACAAGCCTGCTAGTGAGTGAGGCTGCTGGATGAATTGTTGCTAACACGGCTTCAGGTAAGCGCAGTGCAGCGGGAGCAGGGTTTTCTAAAATGATTACCTCAGTATTATTGCCTGGTTTTATACACTTGTGATGCAAGATCAAGCATGTTTATCTGACTATTTAATTAACATCCCATGACCATTTCAGTAGAATGTGTCCTGGGACTTCCTTTTTAAAAAAAAAAAAAAACCCTAAAATGCTGGCTTAAGAAATTACCACTATGACAGCCAGCATTAGGCGTACCGAGGGCTGAGCAGACATTATCCAGTGAAACTGCTTTTTGATGGGAAATTGGGTTTTTGACTAAGTGGACTTTTTCATCGAAAGTGTCTGCTTTCTGTGGAAAATTTACTTTTTTGGAGGGGCGGGGGTCAAAATACCCAATGGCCTGAAAATCAAAATACTTAGGTTTGGGGCTGAAATTTTTCAGTATTTTGAATTTCTGCCAAAATGTAGACATTTTCTGGCTTTTGCCAAAATTTTCCACAGGGAGGAAAGAAACATTCAATCAGTTCTAGGTAATCCCCTTCCCCCCACTAAACAGTCTCTCCCCCCCTCCTCATAATAATAATACCACCACCCTGAGCTAGCACTTCTTATCAGTAGATCTCAAAGTGCTTTACAGAGGAGATCAGCATCAGTATCCCCATTTTACAGATGGGGAAAGTAAGACTCAGAGACGCCCAGGGTCAATAACTCAGTAGCAGAGTCAGGAATGGAAGCCAGGTCTTCCCAGTCCAGTGCACTGCCCCCTAGGCCATACTGCCTGCCCTTGTTATGGCTGGAAATTGAACTAAAAATTATAGACAAAGGCACAAAAACTTTTCCTTTCTTTGACTCATTCAGAGAGAAAATTTCCTTCTCCCTTGTAGACCAATCCTCAGTTGACTGGGTGTGCGATGCGGGGTTTTTACCATCTGCCTAAGCACCAGGGACCGATTCTCTGTTGCCCTGCCCCTTGTGTAATCATTGACTGCAGCACAAAGTGGATGTAGAATGTTCCCAATTCGCAACAGTCCTGCTTTATGCCCATTTTGCACTGCTGTAAATCCCTCTTCAAGGTGCAGGGCAACGTAGAGTCAGGCCACAGGTATTGGTCCTGTCTATCCAGCTGATGGATGCAGCCCAATCCGATCATGTATGGCAAACCTTGTGTTCCAGTCCCGGCTGCCCACAGCTGCCAGCTAACAAATGAGCAATGCTTCAGTCGCTGTATTCTCCCTGCCAGTTCTTCACTGACGGGGATGTACCATGTCCAACGGCATCAAAGGATGCTATGTTATACCACGAATGCTGGCACAGGAGCTGCTGTCTCAGAATTGTAGGTTGTGCCCTTCTGCATCACTGCTGTTGTTAATCTAATTGAATGTTTAAAAGGGAAAAAAGAAATCATTAACAGTTGCATTAATGGCTACACAGAATTCTACGTGCTGTATTAGCTTGGATTAAACGGCTGTTTGGATTCAAGTGAACTCCTCCCGCATGAGCTAATGGAATTGCTCCTTCAGTTCAGCAGCAGATGCAACCAAATTCCTGGTCCTAATTCAAGCTGCAGTTTCTCCTCCTAATGAATTAATCAACTGATTATGTGCATATTGTATCACATTAGAGAGGTGTGTCAACCTTTGGGTGAAAATTATTGGTGCTTGTGAAAAAACATTACCTCGGGAGAACGTGTCCCTTGGGAAAAACACAGCATCATACCCTTTGCTATAATTAATTGGCCTTATTCCTAGAGTCATTTGGTCTCACAAAACTCATTTAAAAAACTTAAGAAAAATCCAAATAACTGAAAGCAATTTCCCTATAATTAAGGGTTTGGGGTTTGTTTGTTTTTTAGCTTCCACTCTATTTAACTGTAGCACTGGAGATCAAATAAATCCTGATTGGGGCATTTGTACTGGACATTTAGGTTGTTGTAGGGTTTTTTTTTTACTCCTGTTGGCCATTAATCTTTTGAAAGCAAGTATCTGCATTTTCTTCTTCTGTGTTTGAAAAGATAAGGCCCTGGTAGCTTTCAGTGCCTCTTAAGGCATTTGTTTTTCATTGTCTTGTTTGCAAGCAGTTTCTTACTGAAATGTTGCTTGGGGAGAGAGAGAGCTGTATGAATAAATGATTTTTTAGTTCTCTGGCTGTTCTGAAAAGTAAAAAAAAAAAAAAAAAATTATTTCAGGTCAACCTGAAAATTTTCAATGAACAAACAGGGAAAATAAAATTAATTTAGGCTTGTTTTCGTCTCAAACTGTTGATTTTTTTTAAAGTAAAAATTGAAACAAAATGTCTTTTGGGATCAATAAATGACAGCATTTGGTTTGGGAAATGTTGAAATGAAACTTCCATTTTTTCAGATTTTTTTCCTAATTTTTTTCCAACTGGAACAATTTGATGAATTTGACACAACTCAGTGTTTTGGCTGACTTGAATCTGCATTTTTATCTGAAAAATTTCATCCAGCTCTAAAAAGAGGGGGCAGAGTTAAGGAGATTGGAGAGTCCTAAAGTGCTACCGGTTGTTTGTTTCTTTTCCTATTGCCCTTCCCTCTCTGCCTTCCTCCAAATGATTCCAGATGGGAAGATTATGTTTCAAAGCTTTATTGAATGACATATATATTATATACACAGAGAAATAGCACCATAACTGCAGTGCATCAAAGGAGAGTTTTATTAACTGCTTAACTGTTGCAGAGAAGAGCAAATACATCAAGCAGACACAAACTGCTGTGCTGCCAGATGTTCTTCACATCCTGATGTTCATTTGATTTTAGTAGCATCCATTTAATGCTTTGGTGTTTACAGACGCTAGAATAAGCTACCTGTCCAAGGTATCAGCACTGGCAGGTTTTAAGAAGCTTTGGCTATCTGGCTTTCAGGAGCATTGTCAGAGCAAATAAATAAATAATTCTGGGAATGAGCATCCTAGGAAAGCTATTAATAAATAATGGGAACTGGGATTGGGATTGGTCATAGATATCTGCTAGTCGAGACGGAGTTTTGTTTGTGTTGCACTGGGGAAGGCTGCTGGGTTGTACTTTAAGATGCTGGTGTGGATTGTATGATTGTTTCCTGTCTTGAAAGTGAGTTCTGTTTCTCATTCTATCCCAGCAAGCAAAAATTTCTTATAAATACGATGGAGGTATGGGAGTACCTGGGTGTTCCAGTCACAAAGGTATTTTTAAAAAGTCCTGTACTCCTTGGTACTCCTTACAAAAGCAAAGCCTATGTGATCACGTGCATGTGATACGAGTGAAAGGCAGCCTTTTCCAGGGAGCGTAATACTTATATATGTCTTGTTCCTTCCTACATATGCATACAAGGAACTGAGTCAGCACGCACAGCAGCAGTCTGTACACACCAATGAGCCAAAGCTAAATTTGGGGATTTGTTCGAACAGCCTTGATGGTATCCCCTTTAAATGAATCAAAACAACAGGTAGCTTGGTTAATGTTTCAGTGATTCATGCAATCATTTATTCGAGGTGCTGTTTGGTAGAGCTTTTCATAAAATATTAACAAAATGAAGCGTTGAGCCGTAAAACATGTCTCATCTCAAAGCAGGATGAGTGAAAATATCCGTATGATCCCCCAAAGAGTAATTTATCACGCAAGATTGTAAAGGTAAGTATAAATACACAGGCATATTACCTATGGGTACCTCTGCACGTATGGCAGCATGCAGAGTACAGACACTGCATGCCCAGCCAGCATGGGTATAAATAGCAGTGTAGACATGGCTTAGGTGAATAGTGTCCGCCAGGCCTGAACCTCCTACACTGCTTTCTACATGTCCAAGAAAGGGCCTGCAAGGGCACCTGGGACCATAGGCTGCTGGTGCTTCCACCTCACCACTGGAAGACTCCTTTAACACTAGGTTCAGCAGGAAGTACCACCCACCATCGCCTGAGTGGCGGCTCTCACAGCCCACTGATTGGCTGATACTAGTATTTAAACTGGGAGCCAGCATGGGGTGGTGTCTGAGCAGCAACATGGACTGCCTGCCCGCTTCTGCTCCAGATCCTGCTTGCTGTAGACCTTAGATGCTGGCTTCCGCCCCTGGTTGGTCTTTGACTTCGCTATTCAATTGCTGTCTATCACCTGGTGCCCATCCCTGACTTTCTGGTGTCCTGGCCTGGCTCCACTCTGACCCTGTTATCTGTCTGCCACCTGCAACTTGGTGCCTGACCCTGACTTCCTGGCATTCTGACCCTTGACACCCTCACCTCTACATGGCTATTTCTAACAGGGTAGAGTACTGCCGCTTCCCCGCTGCTGTGAAAGACTGGCTGTTCCAGAACCTTTCTCCACTGCCTCCCCACCTGCCAGGGCTTTTCACTGCAGTGTGTAGCTACCGGGGTAGTGCCTGTACTCTATGCTGTTGTAGTGCAGACACAGCTGATGTGTAATGTGTATTGTTCAGAGGGTTTCCCCAAGTGCTTTGCAGGCAGCATATGTACAAGCATCATTTCACTTCATCTTGAAAAGAACCCATTTCTGCGGTGGAAGTTGGCAGCTGTTTAGCAACTGCACTGTAGTCACATGTAAAAGCTTAGGACAGGAAGTGAAAAAACAATCCCGTGTCCAACTCAAGCTGCGGATAATCTCTCCCGAGAGCTTTTAAACACAATGTGACAAAGGGTAGGAGCATTACTTGGTCCTTAATGTGCAAGGGCTTAAATTCAAGGGAGTGTCCTCATCTTCCCTTCCCACCCCCCAGCTGTGCTCAGGGGAAGAACTATACACCTTAGAGGGCAAGGGTCTTGTGCTTAAGGCACTGGAGTAGTACTCAGGCAATCTAGGTTCAGTCCTTCGTTCTGTTGCAAATGTCCTGTCTGATATTGGCTAATTTCCTTCTCCCTGAATTAAGTCCCTACCTATGCAATGAGGATAATAATACTTCACTTTTCAGAGCAGCAGCCGTGTTAGTCTGTATCCGCAAAAAGAACAGGAGTTCTTGTTATCTTGATTATCACTTCAAAAGTTTTTTTTCTCTTACTTAATTGGCCTCTCAGAGTTGGTAAGACAACTCCCACCTGTTTATGCTCTCTGTATGTGTGTATATATATCTCCTCAATATTTATTCCACTCTATATGCATCCGAAGAAGTGGGCTGTAGTCCACGAAAGCTTATGCTCTAATAAATTTGTTAGTCTCTAAGGTGCCACAAGTACTCCTGTTCTTTTTGCGAATACTTCTCTTGTCAGTTTACATGGACTGTAAGCTCCTCAGATCAGAGGTTGGCTTTTACCATGTGTTTCTAGAGCACCAAGCACAACGGGACCCTGACTTTGGTCAAGTCCTCTTGGCGTTATTGTAATCATAATCCTACAAGAGGCTGCTTAGGAGACAGAACAGAGAGAAGGTCGGATTCATGATGCAGAGGAACCTTGGGGTGCGGGAAGGAGATTTTTCTGTTTACTTTTCTGATTACGCTAGATTGTAATGGCCACCCTCTGACCCTCAAGGATCAATCACAAAACCGAGCAAAACCTTTTTGGGGGCTGTCGGATGATCCCACCAGGAAAACCACAGCGTTGAGAAATCATCCATAAAACAATAATAATCTTTACATGTGTTTCAAAATGAAGTATCTAATTGTGCGGCAGAGCAAAAGGTAAAAATAAAACTAAAGTATACAAGAAATGGAAGTGCAGTTCTAACCTGGAAATTGACTCTACCAAGGGCATTGTGAAGTTTCATGTTTACTGGGATCGACTTTTTGTTCTCTGGTTGCACATGCCCTGGCACAATGGGGTCCTGCTCCATGACTGGGGCTCCTATGCTAAACATGTAGTAATATTGTCTGTCCTTATCTTCCAGATCAAATCAGTTTACAAGTAAAAGGATCTGAGATTCAAGCAGGGTGTTTTCCTGCCTTGTACATTGGAAAAAAATATTCCTGCAATTTGAGCTTTGTTGATAAGCATAGACCAGGCTCTGCTCCATCTGACTCTCCAACGTCTGTGCTGATTCTGCAGAACCAACAGAAATAAAAAGTAATGAAAGCTTATTTTTAGTTAGTAAAATGAGTGGTTCAGACCCTGGGAGCATCCTGGATGCACCCAGGGATCTGTGGAGTAACCATAGTCACATTGTTAATATAGTGAGTCACCTTTCCAAAAAACCCTGCATTTTAAACTGCGGTTGCTTTAAAACATCTTTCAGTAATGTATTGGTCACCAACCACAGCAGGATATGTAGGGGAAGAATACATTAAATCAAGCCAGTTAAAAATTATAGCATTTTCCTCCACCCTCAAAAAACATACTGAACCATAGAAGTACTTTATTAAACTGTATCCCAGCAGGAACTGGTATAAAAGATGACACTTCTAAACCAAAAACTAAATCCTGATTCTAATGAAGTTCTGTGCTCTGTGGAGGATGGGAAAACATTCACCTATAAATAAGCGAAGGCTGAAAAACACAGAGGAGGAATTAAAATAAGGGTTCTGCCTTAATTCCATCTTAATTAAAGGTCTGCTGTCAAATAATTTTTTAAATATGATGTAGCCTCTCTCACCCCTGCTCCTCATTGTTTATAATGTACCCTTTCAGCTCTTTCCCAATTAATCCCATATTTCCCAATTTGAGGGAAGCATATTTTCTCCTTGCTCCCGGAGACAGTAATAACTGAGCAGAGTGAGGGTGATCGCATTGTGGCAGTGACAGCTGGCTGGGTAGTTGGGATCAATCAGAACAGATTGGGATTGTTTAGATAGTTGCTCTTAAGATTTTACAACTGTCTCTCTCTGTGTATGTATGTACAGCACCTTGCACAATAGGCCCTCGGTCTCAGGGTATGCCTATGCTGCAATGATTGCAGCTCAGGGAGGCATACCTGTGCTAGCTTTAATGTAGCCAGCACTGGTACTAGTAGCAGTGAAGCTATGGTATCACTGCCTTCAGCACAGGCTGCAGCAAGGCCGCCTAGAACAGTGGGTAATCACTCAGGCAGCTAATCAGGGCTGAAGGCCACGTGGCTGTGACTTCACTGCTACCAGTACCTGAGCGAAAGCTAGCTTGCTGATGTCTGTACCAGCTGCAAACGCACACACCTCCCAACACGCAATGCAGTACAGACATACCCTCAGTCAGGGGCCCCGGGCTCTACTCTAAAAAAAACAAATAATTCCCATTGATCTCCACCATTTCTTTTTCTACTGGTTAATATAAGACCCGTCGTCTCTCCTGCCTGGAATCTTAATCCCCTGTCTCAAGGATTTAAAATGTTTTGATATCCTGCCTCCCTGCCTTAGACCCAGCCTTGCTCCAGCAGTTCCCCTGCTGGGTGGAATGTGATTCCCGGCTCCATCCTGGGGATGGCTAGGGAGCCAGTACAATGTTTCATCAATAAACACAATGCCTCCATTTTGAAGGGAAGTCTCTATCCCAGTCATCTGCTCAGCACCGAACAGCCAAGGGCCCAAGGCTGTGTTTATCAACCACAATAGAAGTTAGGGTTCGGCTGAGCAAAAGCGTCTTTGGACATTACACAGTGCCACACAGGCACTTGTTTCTTTTCTTTTCTTTTCCTTTTCCAAGCATGAAAACAATGGCAGAGTCTTTAAATATTTTATCAGCAATGAAGCTGGATCATCTGGATTCTTTTCCATTTTTTGTCTGTCTTTGTAAACTCTTGGAACCAGGGGGAAAGATTCTCCCTGGGTAGTGACAGCTTTGAAAATGAATGGGGTGCACTATTGGCATTATAGTGCCTGGGGCTCTTGTGCTAGGGTTACCATTCGTCCGGATTTACCCGGACATGTCCTCCTTTTTGTGCTAAAAATAGCGTCAGGGGGAATTTGTAAATCACTCAAAATGTCCGGGATTTCCCCCCTTCCCGGCAGAGCAGAGCGAGCGGCTGGGAGGGCTGCAGGAAAGTCACGGGCTGGACTCCGGAGCAGCTGTAGAGGAGCTCCTCCCCCCCCCCCTCCCTGCATTCTGAGCCGGCAGCTCCTCCTCCCCGGCAGCCCCGCGCCCCGCTCCAGCAGCACTGTGCAGGGCCAGGGACCGGGTTGTGTGTTGTGCTGGGGAGCGCAGCCACGTGTCCGGCTCGCACAGAGCCCAACACCCTGTTCTGAGCAGCAGAGTAAGGGGGGCAGGAGAAGGGGCAGGGAGGTTCTGGAGGGGGCAGTCAAGAAACGGGGGGGGTCGGGAGCTCCTCTA